>NC_143523.1:2276618-2451618 GCF_031878675.1 Megascapheus bottae
TTTCTCCTGCACACAGCGGGTCCTCACGTCTCACTTCCTCCTGCACACAGCGGGTCTCTCCGTCACTTCCTCCTGCACACAGCGGGTCCTCCCGTCACTTCCTCCTGCACACAGAGCGGGTCCTCCCGTCACTTCCTCCTGTACACAGCGGGTCCTCCCGTCACTTCCCTCCTGCACACAGCGGGTCCTCCCGTCACTTCCTCCTGCACACTAGCGGGTCCTCCCGTCACTTCCTCCTGTCCTTCCGTCACTTCCTCCTGCAGACGTGCGGGTCCTCCCGGTCGCTTCCTCCTGTACACAGTGGGTCCCTCCCGTCACTTCCTCCTGTACACGGTGGGTCCTCCCATCACTTCCTCCTGCCAGAGCGGGCGGGTCCTCCCGTCACTTCCTCCTGTACACGGTGGGTCCTCCCGTCACTTTCCTCCTGCACACAGTGGGTCCTCCCGTCACTTCCTCCTGCACACAGGCGGGTCCTCCCGTCACTTCCTCCTGCACACAGTGGGTCCTCCCGTCACTTCTCTCCTGCACACAGCGGGTCCTCCGTCACTTCCTCCTGTCCTCCCGTCACTTCCTCCTGCACACAGCGGGTCCTCCCATCACTTCCTCCTGCACCACTCACAGCGGGTCCTCCCGTCACTTCCTCCTGTCCTCCCGTCACTTCCTCCTGTACACAGCTGGGTCCTCCCGTCACATTCCTCCTGTCCTCCCGTCACTTCCTCCTGCACCACAGCGGGTCCCTCCCGTCACTTCCTCCTGTCTCTCGTCACTTCCTCCTGCACACAGCGGGTCCTCCCGTCACTGTCCTCCTGTCCTCCCGTCACTTCCTCCTGTCCTCCCGTTCCGTCACTTCCTCCTGTCCTCCCGTCACTTCCTCCTGTCCTCCGTCACTTCACTTCCTCGTCCTCTCCGTCACTTCCTCCTGCACAGGGCGGGTCCTCCCGTCGCTTCCTCCTGTACACAGCGGGTCCTCCTCATCACTTCCTCCTGTACACAGCGGGTCCTCCCGTCACTTCCTCCTGTCCTACACTCGTCACTTTCCTCCTGCACACAGCGGGTCCTCACGTCACTTCCTCCTGTCCTCCCGTCACTTTCCTCCTGCACACAGCGGGTCCCTCCCGTCACTTCCTCCTGTCCTCCCGTCACTTCCTCCTGTACACAGCGGGTCCTCCCCGTCACTTCCTCTGTACACAGCGGGTCCTCCCGTCACTTCCTCCTGTCCCTCCGTCACTTCCTCCTGCACACAAGCGGGTCCTCCCGTTCACTTCCTCCTGTCCTCCCGTCACTTCCTCCTGCACACAGCGGTCCTCCCGTCACTTCCCTCCTGTCCTCCCGTCACTTTCCTCCCTGTAACACAGCGGGTCCTCCCGTCACTTCCTCCTGTACACAGGCGGGTCCCTCCCGTCACTCTTCCTCCTGTCCTCCCCGTCACTTCCTCCTGTACACAGCGGGTCCTCGTCACTTCCTCCTGTCCTCCGTCACTTCTCCTGCACAGGGCGGGTCCTCCGTCGCTTCCTCCTGTACACAGCGGGTCCTCCCGTCACTTCCTCCTGTACACAGCGGTCCTCCCGTCACTTCCTCCTGTCCTCCCGTCACTTCCTCCTGCACACAGCGGGTCCTCCGTCACTTCCTCCTGTCCTCCCGTCACTTCCTCCTGTCCTCTCCGTCACATTCCTCCTGTCCTCCCGTCACTTCCTCCTGCACACAGCGGGTCCTCCGTCACTTCCTCCTGTCCTCCCGTCACTTCCTCCTGTACACAGCGGGTCCTCCCGTCACTTCCTCCTGTCCTCCCGTCACTTCCTCTGCACACAGCGGTCCTCCCGTCACTTCCTCCTGTCCTCCCGTCGCTTCCTCCTGCACAGGGCGGGTCCCTCCGTCGCTTCCTCCTGTACACAGCGGGTCCTCCCGTCACTTCCTCCTGTACACAGCGGGTCCTCCGTCACTTCCTCCTGTCCTCCCGTCACTTCCTCCTAGCACACAGCGGGTCCCTCCGTCACTTCCTCCTGTCCTCCCGTCACTTCCTCCTGCACACAGCGGGTCCTCCCGTCACTTCCTCCTGTCCTCCCGTCACTTCCTCCTGTCCTCACGTCACTTCCTCCTGTCCTCCCGTCACTTCCTCCTGTCCTCCCGTCACTTCCTCCTGTCCTCCCGTCACTTCCTCCTGCACAGGGCGGGTCCTCCCGTCGCTTCCTCCTGTACACAGCGGGTCCTCCCATCACTTCCTCCTGTACACAGCGGGTCCTCCCGTCACTTCCTCCTGTCCTCCGTCACTTCCTCCTGCACACAGCGGGTCCTCCCGTCACTTCCTCCTGTCCTCCCGTCACTTCCTCCTGCACACAGCGGGTCCTCCCGTCACTTCCTCCTGTCCTCCCGTCACTTCCTCCTGTACACAGCGGGTCCTCCCGTCACTTCCTCCTGTACACAGCGGGTCCTCCGTCACTTCCTCCTGTCCTCCCGTCACTTCCTCCTGCACACAGCGGGTCCTCCCGTCACTTCCTCCTGTCCCTCCCGTCACTTCCTCCTGCACACAAGCGGGTCCTCCCGTCACTTCCTCCTGTCCTCCCGTCACTTCCTCCTGTACACAGCGGGTCCTCTCGTCACTTCCTCCTGTACAACAGCGGGTCCTCCCGTCACTTCCTCCTGTCCTCCCCGTCACTTCCTCCTGTACACAGCGGGTCCTCCCGTCACTTCCTCCTGTCCTCCCGTCACTTCCTCCTGCACAGGGCGGGTCCTCCCGTCGCTTCCTCCTGTACACAGCGGGTCCTCCCGTCACTTCCTCCTGTACACAGCGGGTCCTCCCGTCACTTCCTCCTGTCCTCCCGTCACTTCCTCCTGCACACAGCGGGTCCTCCCGTCACTTCCTCCTGTCCTCCGTCACTTCCTCCTGCACACAGGCGGTCCTCCCGTCACTTCCTCCTGTCCTCCCGTCACTTCCTCCTGTCCTCCCGTCACTTCCTCCTGTCCCTCCCGTCACTTCCTCCTGCACACAGCGGGTCCCTCCCGTCACTTCCTCCTGTCCTCCCGTCACTTCCTCCTGTACACAGCGGGTCCTCCCGTCACTTCCTCCTGTCCTCCCGTCACTTCCTCCTGCACACAGCGGGTCCTCCCGTCACTTCCTCCTGTCCTCACCGTCACTTCCTCCTGCACACAGCGGGTCCTCCGTCACTTCCTCCTGCACACAGCGGGTCCTCCCGTCACTTCCTCCTGTCCTCCCGTCACTTCCTCCTGTACACAGCGGGTCCTCCGTCACTTCCTCCTGCACACAGCGGGTCCTCCCGTCACTTCCTCCTGTCCTCCCGTCACTTCCTCCTGTACACAGCGGGTCCTCCCGTCACTTCCTCCCTGTACACAGCGGGTCCTCCCGTCACTTCCTCCTGCACACAGCGGGTCCTCCGTCACTTCCTCCTGTCCTCCCGTCACTTCCTCCTGCACACAGCGGGTCCTCCGTCACTTCCTCCTGTCCTCCGTCACTTCCTCCTGTCCTCACCGTCACTTCCTCCTGTCCTCCCGTCACTTCCTCCTGTCCTCCCGTCACTTCCTCCTGTCCTCCCGTCACTTCCTCCTGTCCTCCCGTCACTTCCTCCTGTCCCTCCCGTCACTTCCTCCTGTCCTCCCGTCACTTCCTCCTGTCCTCCCCGTCACTTCCTCCTGCACACAGCGGGTCCTCCCGTCACTTCCTCCTGTCCTCCCGTCACTTCCTCCTGCACACAGCGGGTCCTCCCGTCACTTTCCTCCTGTACACAGCGGGTCCTCCCGTCACTTCCTCCTGTCCTCCCGTCACTTCCTCCTGTACACGGTGGGTCCTCCCGTCACTTCCTCCTGTACACGGTGGGTCCTCCCGTCACTTCCCTCCTGTACAACGGCGGGTCCTCCCGTCGCTTCTCCTGTACTCAGTGGGGTCCTCCCGTCACTTCCTCCTGTCCTCACCGTCACTTCCTCCTGTACACAGTGGGTCCTCCGTCACTTCCTCCTGTACTCAGTGGGTCCTCCCGTCGCTTCCTCCTGCACCAACGGCGGGGTCCTCCCGTCGCTTCCTCCTGCACACGGCGGGTCCTCCCGTCACTTCCTCCTGTACACAGTGAGTCATCCCCCATCACTTTCTCCCTCTTCTGTCACTTCCTCCTCCCAATCCCAGTCTATCAGGGACAAAAACAGAAGATCAGATAAAAATTCTCTTAGAGAAATATCCTACAAATGCCTGGCCATAGCCCTGGTCACCAAAGACAAGGAGAGTCCTGAGACTGACCCAGTCAAGTCCAGCACTGGGGGTCCTGAGACGTTAGGTCTGGTGCAAGGAATGCCGGAAGCCAGCATGTGGAAAGCTGAAACAAATTCCAAGGCCAGTCTGAGCTGCACTGTAAGAGTCTGTCTCAAAATACAACCGGACATGCATACATGTATGCAGGCACACCTACATACTAGAGAAGGGTCAACAGACTAAAACTGGGGATACTGGACTAGAGAGGGAATTAAGCTAACGATACAGCAGCTGTACTGATTCATTGTAGAAGTGTACCATAGGAAGATATTCACAATAAACCAGGATGGGGCATACGTAAAAGATTCTTCAACCCCTGACTCAGTTTTCCTTTGAATCTAAAAACTGTTATGAAATAACACCTATTAAAATAAAATAAGGGGCCGGGAGTTTGTCCTAGTGGTTAAAGTGCTTGCCTAGCATGCACAAAGACCCGGGTTCGATTCCTCGGTACCACATACATAGAAAAAAGCCGGAAGTGGTGCTGAGGCTCAAGTGGTAGAGCTCTAGCCTTGAGAAAGTCCAAGGACAGTGCTCAGGCCCCTGAGCTCAAGCGCAGGACTGGCAAAAAAAAAAAAAATAAAATAAAATAAAACATGAAAACCTAAACCCCGTCCTCCAGTGTTCCGAGGTCCCTGCACTGGCTCCCCTCCAGAGGCTGCACAGCCTCAACTGAGGACCCGCCCCACGCATGGCCTGTCTGCCAGGGCCTCCCCCCTCTCCTCCCTGTCCCCCCTCGCCTCCCTCTCCACGTCCCCCCTCGCCTCCCTCTCCCTGTCCTCCCTGTCCCCCCTCTCCTCCCTGTCCCCCCCTCTCCTCCCTGTCCTCCCTGTCCCCCCTCTCCCCCCCTGTCCTCCCGGCCCCCCCCTCTCTTCCCTGTCCCCCCTCTCCTCCCTGTCCCCCCTCTCCTCCCTGTCCTCCCTGTCCCCCCTCTCCCCCTGTCCTCCCGGCCCCCCCCTCTCTTCCCTGTCCCCCCCTCTCCTCCCTGTCCCCCCTCGCCTCCCTCTCCACGTCCCCCCTCGCCTCCCTCTCCCTGTCCTCCCTGTCCTCCCTGTCCCCCTCTCCTCCCTGTCCCCCCTCTCCTCCCTGTCCCCCCTCTCCTTCCTGTCCTCTCCCTTCCCGGGGTAGCTCTCAGACCTGAGGCCAGACTGACACTGCTGGGCGGGGGCCCCTCCTGCCTTGCTGGACTGGGATGACTGGGTTGACTGGCCCGCCCAGGCGGCCCCAGGTCAAGCCGTGGTACCCGCGGCCCGCAGCCTGCGGAGACCCCAGCTCGCTCTCCCGGTCCCCGCGCGCCACCTGGCGCCGGCAGCCGCCTCCACACCTCGGCTGAGGAGCGGTGTGCAGCGGCCCCGCGTGGCGGAGGGCCTTGGGAGGTGACAGCAGCCTGGGTGGACAGGAAGCCGAGGGGCTGGAGGCAGCTGGGACCCTCACCACGCCCCGGGGACCTGCCCTGCCCCAAACCGGTCAGCGGTGGGGTGGCTGTACAGAGAAAAGGCAGCCTCCAGGACTCGCTCAAGAGCTCCGGCCAGCCCTCGGCCAGCTCCTCGGCCAGCCCTCCACCAGCCCCTCAGCCAGCTCCTCGACCAGCCCCTGGGCCAGCCCTCAGCCAGCTCATGGGCCAGCCCCTCGGCCAGTCACTCGACCAGCCCTCAGCCAGCTCCTCAGCCAGCCCTGGGCCAGCTCCTGGGCCAGCTCCTGGGCCGGCTCCTCCACCAGCCCCTCAGCCAGCTCCTGGGCCAGCTCCTCGGCCAGCCCCTCAGCCAGCTCCTCGACCAGCACCTGGGCCAGCCCTCAGCCAGCTCTTGGGCCAGCCCCTCGGCCAGTCACTCGACCAGCCCTCAGCCAGCTCCTCAGCCAGCCCTGGGCCAGCTCCTGGGCCAGCTCCTCTGCCAGTCACTAGACCAGCTCTCAGCCAGCTCCTCAACCAGCTCCTGGGCCAGCTCTTGGGCCAGCCCCTCGGCCAGTCACTCAACCAGCCCTCAGCCAGCCCTCAGCCAGCCCTCAGCCAGCTCCTGGGCCGGCTCCCCCGCCAGCTCCTCAGCCAGCTCCTGGGCCGGCTCCTCAACTAGCCCCTCGGCCAGCTCCTGGGCCAGCCCCTCGGCCAGCCCCTCCGCCAGTGCAGGGCACCCTGCCCTGAAGATGCCAAAAACACCCATGCGGGATCCAAGAGCCCAGGCCCAGGCCAGGGCTTGCCAGACCTGCCCTGCATCTCTGGATCCAGGATCAGTGCTGGTCAGTGCCACTGGGGAGCAAAATGAGCACTGCCCGAGGTCCAGTGGGCCACCTGGAGAGGATAGCGCCCCTGATCCAAGGCCAGCTCTCAGCTCAGCAAAGGAGCCTTAGCCACTTTCACTCCCCGCCTCTCCTTCCCCACACCCTGTGGGAGACCTTGCATGGAAGCCCCGCTGCTGCTGCCCCCCACACCCAGGCAGCCTGCCTAGCGTGCGAGTGCCTATTCCTCATCCACGCGGGCTGAGAACAGGGGACTTCACCCAGCTTACCTGGCAAGCAGCGGCAGTGCCAGCCTCAGCTTCTGGTGGAAAGCACACACTACCAAGAACGAATGTGGTCTGCTCAAGCTTCAGTTAGATTCAGGGAGGGACTAGAAAGGCAAGTTAAACAAGGCTGCTTTGAAGTTCCAGGAAAACCTTCACTGCCTCAACCTAGCCAAGCGCTGCTCAGGCCACATGCTAGGGAGCAGGGCTCCTGGAGAGCCTGAAACTGCCCCCCCCCCGCCTCAACACTCTACATCTCACCTTCCAACTGCATTTTATAAGTGAAGGCTAATGGGGCAAGCATGCTATGGACTGTCTTCACCAGCAGAGAGCAGGCTCAATGTGCTCCGGAAGATCCTGGGCAGGACATCCAATGTCTCGTCCACCTCGGAGAGCGGGTGCCACCCCAGCAGCCACGCTGGGCAGAGGCACTTCCAGCAGAGGAAGCCTGCACGTCCAACCTGGCAACACTTACCGGCACCTTACAGGCCAACCTCCTCCTCCTCCTCCTTGAAGGACAGAAGCAGGGCCACAGGCCCAAAGCTCTGACTGCAGGAAGCACGGGCAGACCAGGTCAGCAGCTTCCTCCAGACAGTATTCCCGCTGCACGAGCGGAAGTTACAAAACACCCATGCCCAGGCACAGGCACAGGCACAGGCACAGGCACACGCGCGCGCGCACACACACACACACACACACACACACACACACACACACACACGGGCACACTCAACTCCACAGACAGCTCATTTATAACATTTGAAATTATCACTGCACACTGTAAAGAAATAGAACATTCGTGTCAAATGATTGAAATGTTTAATTTTCTTGACCCACACAATACAGCAAATCAAAACCACCATGACAAGAGAATGGGAGACGAAAAGCTTTATTTACCACCACCAGAGCACTTTGTGAAGACAAGGGCCCTGGATGTACACAGCTGGCACGCTGGCCCCAACCCCCACTTGTCCAGGAAGCCCAGCTCCTCTGCCTGGACGCAGACCTGGGATGCTACAAACCAGGGCCTCTGTGCAGGCAGCAGGAGGGACAGGCCAGCCTGTCCCCCCCTTGTCACTGTCCCAGTGGAAAGGCGCCTGCTTGGCCTGAGATGACACATGTTCAACATCAGGACAATGCTGGGGCAGAAGCTGCCCTGCAGACCACGTGGCCTACGTGGCCAGGCCCAGCCTGGGCCACATCCCACCCGAGCACCCCATGACATCAGCCCACGGCCATCCCACGTGAGGACCGCAGACAGCAAGTCCTCCGGCTTATTCTCAAACCAGCTAGGACATCCACCACACCCACGTCACCAAGGCCCTGGCCCCTTCCTCTAGACCTCACCCGAGGGCCACAGAAGAGCGTGGAAGGGTGGGTGGCAGGGCTCACTAATACCTCACTCCCTCTGCTTTCTATTCCATCCATCATGGCTCTTTTAGGCAAACTCCATCCCCACAACCGATCAGTCCTCGTCTTCCCACAGGGGACAGAGCTTGAGCCCTGAGGAACAGTGCTCAAGGCCAAAGCCATGACTGGATCTGGCCCCATAATCACCCCTGCACAGCCAAAGGCTGAGTTCTCCCTCTAGTGCTCACATGGGGACCTGGAGTCCTCACAAGACATGATGCTACACCGCCGCCGCCACGGAGGACCAGTGACAGGAGGGGAGGGGAGCTCTAGTGCCCCTGAGTTACAAGACTGAGGGAACGTCATCTGCTTCTAACCCAAAGTCTAAGGGACGGCCGCATCACAGCACATGGGGTCTCCTGGACAGTGTCACGCAGCACCTCAGTCTCAGCGCCCGGGACAGGACTCCAGGGTCTGGGCTCAACCTCAGCTCCCCACCTTGGAACCTTGCTCCAGGCTGCCTGAGACACTCAACTGGTGTCCTCGACACAGGGGCGTCTGCAACTCTGCGGACAGGTGAGGAAGCCCTCACAACTTGGAAACCAGAGCTCAGGTGAACAGTGGCTCATCTTCCTGGGAGTGGACATTCCCAACGATTTCAATATCCCACACAGGCGAGCACGGGGGGGGGGGGGTAAACGGACCTGGGGAAGAAGGAGGCGGTGTCCCACAAAGTGGTGTCCAGACAGGGGACTGGGAATCAAAGGCAGACCCAGAGCCTCCATTTTGCTGGCTTCCACCCTTGGCCCTGCCAGATGCAATGTGCTCAGTGGCCAGCAGAGGGCAGGGAAGCAGCAGGGAGCAGCCGGCTCGGGACCACACAGGGGAGGGAGGGGCTCTATGTTAGCTGGATTTCCCTGTTCTGTCAAGAGGCCAAATTGGAAAGTGGCACTGCAGCTCCAAGTGCAACAGTACCCAGGCAGAGTTCAAGGACCAGGATCCACAAAGCTAAAGAACAACAACAAAAGGTGCCAGGGGCCAGCCAGTGGCCCACGCCTATAATCCCAGCTACTCAGAGGCTGAGATCAGAGGACTGCAGTTGGAAGCCAGCCCAGGGCAGGAAAGTATCTGAAACTCATCTCTAATTACAGAAGAAATTGAAAGTGTTGCTCAAATGGCAGAACACGTGCCCAGACCAAGTTCAAGGCCTATGATCAAAAAAGAGAGGCCAAAGGCAGAAGGCTACTTTCTCTCCCACTTTACTAAAGCCTTTGGGGGTGGGGGAGGCCTTCACATCCTTTACTGTGGTGAGTAGGTTTTTCCCTCCTTCCCCAGGAAGGGCAGAGAAAGTAAGCTAACCCCAGGGAAGTCTCCACACCAGCCCTGAGACCACAGGAAGAGCTACGTGACTACACTAGGTAGGGATTCCACAGCAGGGGACCCGTCCCCAACAGGAACATAGCCCCATTCCAGCTCCTCATTGCCTACCTAGATACCAAGTTTTCCCCCTGGCTTCGTGTATGTTCCTTTTTTTAGTGCAAAGCAAACCAAAGGGGCCTGTTTTGTGTGGAAGAGTCACTTCTGTGGCCTCCACTCCCTAAGCAATGAACAGCCAAGAAAGCTGCAGAGGCCCAAGCCTACAGAGCATTAGCAGCCCTCCTGAGGCGCCTCAGGTAGCCCCACTAGAGGGGCTCCATGTGGGCAAAGGCCGGTCTTCCTGCAGCAGGCCAAGCGGGAGAGGGCACCGTGTCTCCTGAAAGCCTCTGCTCCAGTGCCAGCTGTGCTAAGCAACTCAGGGCCCTGCTGTGCCCAGGCTGGAGGAGCCCGGACAGCTCCTTGGGTCTTCAAGGCCAAATGCACCCCAGCTTGCGTCTGGCATTCAGGTGTGTTCACACCATCCAAGCTGGCTGCATCTACACAGCACAACTGGGGAGCTGCCCCTCCAGCAAACAAGCCAGTGTGGCGCACGCCACACGCAAGGTGCAGTGGGGGCATGCAGCAGCACATATGCATCTTTTTTTTTCCCCCTCCCAGAGCTGAGGACCAAACTCAGGGCCTTGCATTTGCCAGGTAAGGGTTCTTCACCGAGTGAAATCCCCAACCCCAGCAGCAGCAGCAGCAGCAGTTTCTAACTGAATGAGTTTCTCAAATGCTCGGAACAAGTTTCTGTAGAATTAAAAACATAAAAGAATTCAATTTTGACATTTATATAAGGGCAGGCTTAACTGCAAGGTTCACAAACTCTCACTTGAAGTTTCAGAGGGGAAGGTCAAGTGATTCGGACGCTTGTACTTGACTTTTTAAATTGTACCTAGTAAGAGGCCTAGAAACGGACGGTCTGTTTGTACTCACAAGTTATCTTTGGCTGTCCCAATGTGTATCTACCACACTTTCACAAGTCTGTTTGTGACCCCACTTACCCATGACGGTGGAGTGAAGAGCAGAACTCTAGAGATGAAAAGTATACACAAATATCCACACAGGACACAGTGGTCGTCTCCCACCAACTCTGACACCTGCCCTGACCCTCAGCTGAGGCTGCCCAGGTGCCACAACAGAGGCAGGAGCTGGGACTCCTCACACTCAGACTCAGAGCTGTGGCCTCTGGCCATAGCAACGGTACCCAGATTGGAAGCAGGCACCCATTAAGTTACACATTTTTTTTTTTTTTGAATGCACTAGTTTACCAAATCTGTGAAGACAAAGTGACTTAAACATGACTAGGTAGAAAACAAGATAGCTTGAATTCATAAACTGGTAACTCATGAAAAGCTATATACAATTTCATCTTCAAATGAACTCACAAAAACATTACTTTTCCATGATTCACACATATCCCTTAAAGTCAAAAACAATAAAAATCTCAGTTAACTGTTACCTTTGATCTGTACTGTAAAAGCTGGTTTGTGGTCTGTGATCTTCATTCAAGGGAACGAGTTCTCAGGAGCCTTAAACACACCAAAATGCCAGAAAACCCATCACAGGCCTCCTCATCCAGGGGAGAAAGGCCACAGTCACCTTCAGACTTGCGTGGCTCCCTGCTTCTTCCCACACAGCAGGGTGGGGACAGTCATAGGGGGCGGGGCGCAGCTGTGTTGTACATCTGAATCTGTGGTTGTAACCTAAGTCACTACCACACAGTCTACCGCCAAGGACAGCAGCAAGACAGCAATGTGCACTAAGTGCCAAACCACTCAGACCAGTGGATGCAAGCACAGACGCCTGCACCAGTGAAGCCTCATCAGGCATCTGTTTCTAAGCTATCGCTAAATCAATGCGTTCATTGCCATGAATAGAGCAAATGCGATGCGGAAGACAAACGAAAGAGACAAACTGCTCTGTCATGGATGCCCATTCTTCTGGGGATCCTGAGGAAAAGCTGGCTATCAACTGCTTACTAAGGACACACTTTCTGCTAGAGGCTCCTGACTACATTTCTCATGCTTTCTGCAAGGGATGGGAATGGCAGACAGCCTGCCTGCACTGCCTTTGTAATTTCTTTTCTTTTTTCTTTTGCCAGTCCTGGACTTGAACTCAGGGCTTAGGCACTGACCTTGGGCTTTCTCCAGGCTAGAGCTCTACTCCTTGAGCCACAGAACCACTTCCAACTTTTTCTGTGTATGTGGTACCAAGGAATCGAACCCAGGGCTTCGTGTATGCTAGATGAGCACTCTACCACTAGGCCCCACTCCCGGCCCCTGCCTCTGAATGTCACCCCAGCGCAGCTCATCCACACACCTGGCAAAATTCTCAGTTGAATCTTCCCAAGGCTGTAAGAAAATGTATGGCCAGTAAGCGGAGCCATTGCGCTGAGACCTGAGCTGCTGTGTGTCTGCATCAGTTCTCCATTTTCTGCTGCAAGAGGCCCATGTGCTGAGAGATAGATTTATGAGTGTTAACTACATTCATCATTTACCTTCAGTATTATAAAGATACACTCTCTTACACACAATACTTTTCATTCAATTTGAAGATATTTATTGCCTTCTATTTTGGTGGAAAAAAATGTAACATACATTTATTTAACATAACCTTGTGAAATTCACAAAGCATAACTTGGTAAGAAGCACTTTTCTATTCTTAGTCCATTTCTGAGGACTAAATCATGAACTGCTCCACTGTAATTAAATACTTCTTGCAAGAGTTGGATATTTCATTTATCATTTATTAATTTTCTCCTCTCAGTACAGGCAGCAATTCACCATTTTCTTTCAGCTCCTAAAAACAAAAACATATGCATATATAAAAAGCATCTAAACAAGCACCGCTTATATCTGAAAACTAGAAGGAACACCTAACCGATAAGTCTGAGATCTGAGGATCGAGGTTCAAAGCCAGCCCAGGCACTAAAGACCATGAGACTCTTACCTCCAATTAACCACTAGAAAACAGGAAGTGGTACTGTTGCTCAAGGGGTAGGGCAGTAGCCTTGAGCTGAAGAGTGCAGGTTCAAGTGCCACAATCAACAACAAAAAAATAAAAAATAAAAAAAAATAGGGCTTGACATACATTAAGTCAAAACATGGTTACTACAAGCCATTTATTTATTTATTTGTTGTTGTTTTTTTTTTTTGCCAGTCCTGGGCTTGAACTCAGGGCCTGAGCACTGTCCTTGGACTTTCTCAAGGCTAGAGCTCTACCACTTGAGCCTCAGCACCACTTCCGGCTTTTTTCTATGTATGTGGTACCGAGGAATCGAACCCGGGTATTCATGCATGCTAGGCAAGCACTTTAACCACTAGGCCAAACTCCCGGTCCCACTACAAGCCATTTATGTAGGTCTTCATAAACAATATACTTTTCTCTCACAAAAAGTACATTATACCATCAGACTGCTATGTTTTAAACAGTATTCTAAAATCAAGATTTCATTAGCAAACATGGGAAATGCTGAAATCCTCTATTTAAGTTACAGCAGTATGTAAGGGAGAGGAGGGTTGGTATGCAAAGCTGAAGAAGGAAACCATCATGACCCTGCTCCAACACGCATCAACACTCCATTCCTGCTGCCCCTCACAGACTAGATACCCTGCAGTACCTCACATGGTCTGGGAATTCAGCTACAGCTCAGGAAAAACTACAGTGCCAGGAAAACATAAAGGCCAGAAGACACTTCAGACACAAACAAGCCACGTGTCAGTGGTTTATGCCTATAATCCTAGCAGTGCAGAAAGATCATAGTTTGAGGGTAGGCTGAGCAAAAAATTCATGAGGGACCTCCAACTCAACCAGCAGCTGGGTGAACTGTGGTAACTGTCAAATACATGTGTGAGCCAGGTACCAGCAGCTTCAGGAAACAGAATGAGAGGCCAGAACAGGCAGAAAAAGCTCACAAGAGCACTTCTCAACCCACAACTGGGAAGTGTAGAATGCCTGTCACATCCACTGCAGAATGCCCAAAGGAGACAGGCTGGGACCCAGAAACATGTTAGTGTCAGAAGTCAGACTCGATTCCAACAGTAATCAGGGTTGGAGACTTAGCTCAGCAGTATCTTCTTTTTTTTCCCCCTGCCAGTCTTGGGGCTTGAACTCAGGGCCTAGGCGCTGTCCTTGCACTTTCTCAAGGCTAATGTCCTACAACTTGCACCACAGCCCACTTCCAACTTTTTGTGTTTGTGGTAGCAAGGAATGGAACCCACGGCTTTGTGCTAGGCAAGCACTCTACCACTAGGTCATGATCCCAGCTCCAACAGTATCTTTGCCAGCCTGGCAAGCATGAGGCCCTGAGTTCAAACTTCAGTACTGCAAAGGAAGGGGAGGAGAGGGAAACAGTCAGTTATTTGGGGAACTAAGACAAGAAGGTCCAAGTTTCTTCCAGCCCAGGCAGAAAAATTGGAGACTCCCATCTCCAATTAACCAACACAATGCCAGGCTGGAGATGTGGCATAGGTGGTAAAATGCCAAGCAGTGAATGAGTAAGTAAGCTAAACCAGATAGTAAAGTGTAGAGTTTAAACTACACAGTCACACACCCACTCTCACACACAACACAAAGACAGCAATTCAAAAATAGAAACGGGACAACAGAGAGCTACCAAGAAAGTGGTCCTTGAACAGCAGATAAGCTCTCCGCTTTTCAGGCCTATTTTTCCAGTCAAAAACCATCAAGTAAGCTGGGCACGGTGGCTCACGCCTGTAAGCCTAACTACCCAGGAGGCTGAGATCTGAGGATCAAGGTTCAAAGCCAGTCCAGGTTTGAGCACAAAAGACCCTAAGATTCTTATCTCCAATTAACCACTAGAAAATGGGACCCATGACCCACCAAAAAAAAAAGAAAATCCAACATCAAGTAAAGCCGTCAGGTTTCAACGTAACAGTTTACGTGTGGGAGCTGCTGGTTAAGCCCTTTCACATCACTAAGTAGCATAAAATCAACCAGCAGAATCACTACAATCCACACAGGGAAAGCAAACGGACATGATTTAGCCATTACAAAGCCTTCAATATCATCTTGAGATCTGCTGCTTATTAAAAAAAAAAAAAAAAAAAGAGAGAGAGAGAGAGATTTCCGGCCAGGACCTGATAACTCACACCTTAATCCTAGCTACTACGGAAGAATGAAGTTTGAAGCCAACCTAAGCTGAAGTCTGTAAGATTCTATTCCAATTAACCAGCAAAAAGGCAGGAATAGAGGCACAGCTCAAGAGGGAGAGCACCAGCAGTGAGCAAGAAAGCCACGTAAATGTAAGAGACCCGAGTTCAAGCCCCAGCCTAACAACAACAACAACAACAACAACAAAGTATCATTCCTGTTGTCCTAATAGGCCCAGGAGGGCTTTTCTGAAGACACACAGGCTGCGCAGCTCAGGGGTACACCTAACTCCAGGGCTGTGGAGTACCACCCAGCTCACACAACTTCTGCATACCTGTGCTTTCTTCATCAAGAGTGGGGCACATTAGCTGGGCACAGTTGCTCATGCCTGTAATTCTTGTTACTCAGGAGACTGAGATCTGGGGATCAAGGTTCAAAGCCAGACCCAGCTAAAAAGAACCTAAGATTCTTATCTCCAACTAACATCTAGAAAATGCGAAGTGGGGCTTGATTCAAGGATAGGGCAGTCGCCTTGAGCTAAAGAGCTCAGGGACAGCAGACCAAGCGGAGCTTAAGCCCCATGATCCACACACACACAAGAGTGGGGCAGCTGAGCGTGTACAAAGGAAGCCAGAGCAGGGCATGGGACACCTGAGCCCTGGCAAGGTGGATCGCCACCACATACGCTGGCCGTGAGGCAGCAGGAAGACTCTAATCCACACACCCTGCCCACACACTGCTCGCCCCACACTCCACAGTGCCTCCATGACCTGTCCCTCTACAGAAAACATGAGCTCTCAAAGTACATGTTAGTCGCCTTTTTCTCAAGGCCCTAGGCTTACTAAGAATGACTATCCATTTATTCAATCAGCAAAATGCACTCAATGCTTCAAGAGAGGCCAGCCAGAGTCAGCTCATCTGGAACACATTTTAATTGAACCCAACATTAAAAAAAAAATAAAACAAAACACTGTTCTCTTAAGTAACCGATCAAGTAGCAAAATAAAAGTTAATCCCACAAATCTCAGCAAGGAAAATAGTTAACAATATCACAAAACTTCCAAATGCACATGTTTTCTAAGCATGAAACAAAAAAAAATCATATAACACCCTGTCATATACCTAGGAACTCACACAGCTTAGCTTTCAAATTCAATGAGCTTTACTGATTGTATCTTCCTAAGAGTTACCAATGGCCAAGGTGCAAACTATAAAACATTCAGACAAAAACAGGCTCAAGAGAATTTGGGGCTCAAAGCCAGTGTGTCTTACAAAAGTAAGATACTTATATAAATTACAAATGCAGATCTATTTTTGATGCTTCAGGGCTATTCAAAAGCTTTCATAGTGTTAAACATTCTTTTTCTGCAGGAATGAAGCCATTCACTAGGAAAAACGACTTCCTGGCTTGTTTCAAATGACATTAACCCCAGCACAGCAGAGGACAAACCCAGTATGGGTGCAGCAACAGGGCAAGTTAGCCTGTGCAGTCAAGGACAGCAAGTGATTTTATAACACACACCATCATTGTAGCTTTAAACAAGTTCCTTCCATTACAAAGTATGTGCTGCAAACTTTTATTTCACAACGGAACTACTTGTTTTCCATATCAGATCTCAGAGAACCCCCTAGGCAAGCAGGCAGGCCAGTCTGAGCGGGGGAGGAGGAAGGTCTGAGGGAGAAAGAGGAGGTCTGGGGCAAGAAGGTCTATAGGAAGCAGTAGAAGGCCTGAGAGAGGATGAAGGCCTGAGAAATGAGGAGAAGGAGGAAGAGGAGGAGGAGGAGGCGGCGGTGGCGGCGGCGGCGGCAGCCTCCTACCTAAGGAAGCGACCTGACCCACCTGTGGCTGTCCATTCACACTGCTCAGACCCAGAATTCCCACTCAGGCCCCTCCACTGCTGCCTCCTTCACAGCACACTGCCAGGGTGGGCTGCAGTGAGATAGGGTTCTACGCTCTCATAGCTCTCGGTGATAGGACTAGGTTAACCAACACATTTGTGAAGCACAGATGCTAGCTTGGT
Organism: Megascapheus bottae; assembly: GCF_031878675.1. Classification (NCBI taxonomy): domain Eukaryota; kingdom Metazoa; phylum Chordata; class Mammalia; order Rodentia; family Geomyidae; genus Megascapheus; species Megascapheus bottae. Next base: position 2,293,274 of record NC_143523.1, read on the forward strand.
AGGCAGGGTTCCCTTTCATGTCACATCCATTTAAAATCAGTGAAGGAGCAGGGCACAAGTGGCTTACACCTATAATTCTAGCTATTTAAGAAGCTAAGATCTGGGGAGCATGGTTTCCAGCCAGCCCAGGCAGGAAATTCTGTGAGACTCCTATCTCCATTAAAGCCAAAAGTGAAGCAGTGGCTCGAGTGGTAACAGTACTAGCCTTAAACAAAAAAGCTCAGTCAGGGGCAGTACCCCTGAGCTGGCAAACCCCAGGACTAGCACGAAAATAACCACAATGGCTAGGTGCCAGAAGCTCACACACGTAACCCAAGCTACTCAAGAGGCTGAAATCAAGGATTATGGTATGAAACCAGTCAAGGAAGGAATGTCTGTAAGACTTTTAATCACCACAAAGCTTGAAGTAGAGCTGTGGCTCAAGTGGTAAAACGCTAGCCTTGAGAATAACAAGCTAAGGGACAGTGTCTAAGCCTCAGGACCAGCCCAAAAACAAAATCAAAATCCCACCACTGGGGATTAGCAAAGAAGGGGTGAATGACGGAAGAGGTGAGAGCAATCAAGACTCCTTGTCCTCAAAATCTGACTTGAAGTGAAACCTGTATACAATCACTTAATTATGAAAGCAACAGGAGTTATTAAAGCAAACTGAAAGAAGTAAATTAAAATTTTTATGCATCCAACAACTAGTTTTACTGAGCTCCTAAAATACATAGAGTATGGAAGATTAAAACATCTGCTAAGGAACACTATTCTCTCTCACCAGGCAAGCCCTGCCAGAAACAGGCACCCAGGACCAGCAGCCCGCCTATCTGGAAGGCTCACAGCTCCAAGACCGTGTGTGGAAAACCAGCTCAACCCACAGTTGGCCTAGCATGTATGCCTGCCATCCCAGCTACATGGGAGTCTGAGATAAGGATTCTAGTACTGAACCAGTCAGAGCAAAAACAAACATGCTTGACAGACATCTCTACTCCCCATAGCCAAGAAAAGGCTGTGATGGGTACAACCACCATATCCCAGGTCTAGGGGGAAAAAGGAGAGTACCAGGACCCAGAGCAGACCCTATCTCAAAAAACAGCCAGAGCAAAAAGGGCTAGAAGGTGGCTCAAGTTGTAGTACACCTGTCTTCTGTGCTCAAATGCTGGTACTGCTCCACCCCACCCTCCCCAAACTAAGAAAAGGTTCTGGCAACATTATGGCGGAGCAGGCAAGGTCAGGTAAGCACTGTGCCTCCAGCCTGTGAGTTCCAGCTCCTCATCTTGACTCTACCCAAGTGCAAGGGAAAGAGGAACAGCAATGGTACAAGGAATAAGAAAGAAACATAAAAACCAAGGATCACAGTTCAGGAGGACAAACATGCTTCTGGCTAGAAGAATGCATGTATTTACAGGAAAGCTGAGCCCTGAAGCTCAGAAAACAAAATTATAGATTATGCAAGAAAATCCATAGCTACGGAAGCACAGGGTGGCAGGAGGGCCCCGGGGAGGTGAGCTCCTGCAGCTTCCTGCAGCGAGAAGGCATCTAGAAAGCCAGGGCAGAGTCTGTGATGGCCAGCAGCAGGCTCGGAGCCGAGGACAGTCTCAACAACAGGACAGAGAGATGACGCACAATTATGCACAGACAGGAAGACAGACTTGGAAAAATGAAGGTGGAGGAATGAGGATCAGACAAAACTACCACTTCTACTCAACGTGAGATTACAATTTTTATGGAAGCAGTGCACAGGCCTTACCTTCACAATGTCCAACCCTCCAACAAGCTCCCCTTTCACATACAGCTGAGGATATGTTGGCCAGTTTGAGAATGTTTTTAATCCTTGCCGCACCTAAAGAGAACACAGGAGCCCTGAGATCTTCCTCTAGACCCTCAGATTAAAGCTGAACAAACAATGAAACAGAAAACCCAGAACTTACTTCTTCATCCTCCAATATATCAAATGTTTCATATTCCACACTACAAAAAGGAGAACACATTTTAGCAAGAAATACCATTTTAAACAAAAAATTACAAAACTTGTTTAGTTTCCAAAGCAGTCAAGGAAAGGAAACCACTGCTAGCAACATTTACAGCAGACCAATCGAATATTTTTTTAATTCTGAAATATGCCTCGTAGTACAAAGAATAAGTCATTTCCAAAACACCAATTTATCAGTTTTTCTCCAGACAATTCTGGGTTAGACCAAAGGTTGGCAACTTTTTCTTAAAGAACAAAGGAGGGGGGCATAAAAAATGACCACAGCCAGGTGCTGGTAGCTTGTGACTCTAATCCCAGCTATGAGAAGGAGAAGATCTGAGGATCTTGGTTTGAAGCCAGATGGGGCAAGAAGGACCCTGAGATCTATAACTTCACTGAGTAGACTATTTCAAGCTCCAAACAGAACGTTAACGTTTAATTTTAAAAGAAATCATGAAATAAGAGAGATAAGGAGAAGCATATGAAAACCCACTCATTTCTAAGTAAGTGGTTATTTGGGGGGCGTTGTTTTTTTTGTTTGTTTTGGGGTTTTTTTTTTTGCCAGTCCTGGAGCTTGAACTTAGGGTTTGGGCACTGCCCTTCAGCTTCTTTTGCTCAAGGTTAGCACTCTACCATGTCTGGCCTTTTCTGTTTATGTGGCTTTACATATCTGCATGGTAGGCAGATAGATATTCTACCTACCATTAAGCCACATTCCCAATCCCTAAGTGGTTGTGTTTAACCACTTAACTCCACCATTCAGATCAAACTCAGGAGCACGGACACTCAAGATGACTAATTACCCTCGTAACAAACCCCAGTACATGCTTTTAGAGGAAGCATGCTTTTTTAAATAAAATTCCAAAACAACCTATAATATATTCACCTGCAATGTCCTTAATACATGGTAAGAAGAGCAGCCAGAAAATTCCAGGTTAAAACATCCACAAACATCAGAGCACAATGCACACAAAATGCATACATACAGGCACACATTAAAAACAGGCACACAGTAAAAATCCAGGGTAGACCTTAAACTGCAATGTCTTTCATACACTATTTGAAAACAGGAGTTACATACCCAGTACCATTCAGTATTTCCAGGATCTGTTTGCTGAATCCACATTTTGCTTCCTAAATTAAGAAAACAAATTACACTTTTTTTTCCAGCTGGTGTGGTTGTAGCTAATGCCTTACTGGCCTGCAGGGCAATTGTCCAGTTTGGCTAGGCTCCATTTTCTCAGCCTCGTTACCCACCTCCCCTGACTTCTTGCATGAACACACATAGACATTACCCCACTAATAACCCACAGACTTATATTAGCTAAAAAGCTGGTCAAAAAAGTCCAAGTCAAGCCTAAATCTTCTTCTCCTGAGACTCATCTACTGTCAGTCCTGAGGGTTGAACTCAGGGCCTGGATGCTCAAGGCTAGCACTCTACTATTCATGAGGCACAGCAACACTTCCAGCTTTTTCTAAATAGTTTCCTGGAGATAAGCATCTCCCAGACTTTTCTGCCTAGTATGACCTTAAACTACAAGCCTTAGCCTCCAGAGCAGCTAGAATTACAGGTGTGAGCCAGCAGCACTAGACTATAACGTCATTTCTTTTTTTTTTTTTTTCTCAGTCCTGGCTTGAACTCAGGGCCTGAGCACTGTCCTTGGACTTTCTCAAGGCTAGAGCTCTACCACTTGAGCCTCAGCACCACTTCTGGCTTTTTTTTTCTATATATGTGGTACCTAGGAATTGAACCCAGGTCTTTGTGCATGCTAGGCAAGTACTCTACCACTAGGCCACACTCCTGGCCTATAAGGTCATTTCTTAAGTTACACAAATTAACAGTAACTCTTGTCATCTTCATAAAGGTTAAGATAATCATTATTTTCAAGTTTTCCAAGTGGATACTAACCCCACTCTTTAAATTTATCAATGCAGTATAAGGAACTAAAACTCTGAGGTTCTAGAAACCTTGTGTCTTTTGTTTTTATTTTTCCATTCCACATTACCTGCAAACCCCAGCAGACTTGTGAAAAAGATCTGACACCACATAAACATTTTAAATATTCTAATGTACTGATCTTTCCAAAATATACTAATTCTTTCTGGACCTCCATAAAAAAGACATGTCAAGAAGAATGTTCTCAGAAATTGGAGGTGTGAATCAAGTGGTAGAGCCCATGTTAGCAAAAAACAAACAAACAAAAACAATACTGAGGGGGGCCGGGAGTTTGGCCTAGTGGTAGAGTGCTTGCCTAGCATGCACGAAGACCCGGGTTCGATTCCTCGGTACCACATACATAGAAAAAAAAGCCAGAAGTGGTGCTGAGGCTCAAGTGGTAGAGCTCTAGTCTTGAGAAAGTCCAAGGACAGTGCTCAGGCCCTGAGCTCAAGCCCATGACTGGCAAAAAAAAAAAAAATACTGAGGGGGGAAAAGGAAAAATATTCCCTAACAAGTATGAAAGTCACTGTCATTACTGGAAACCACTAAACTGCTTTTACTAAATGTATGAAAAAGAATTCATATACTGGTTACATTAATTATATTATCTAACGAGTCTCATTTAGTAATACTTCCACACTTAGATTAACATGGTTCTCATAACAACCTGTGAATTATTATGACCTCTATTTACAAAAAGGGCAAAATGAAGCTCTGGGTGGTTTATCCACATGGCCAAGAAATCTTGGGAGTGGTAAAAACCACATGGTATCCTCATTCCATCGAACTCATCTCAAAAAGAGCTCAAACTCTGTCTAACTTTTCTACTTGAACAAGCGGCAAAGAATTTAGTAAAGTTAACCAAGATGTTTGGCTGCTATGAAAACTGCAGAGTACAAATGACAAAAATAATTTTGTTCAAACTATCAATGCAAGTGACCTATCAAGCTAAATATTCAAAACAATCATCAAAAGGTATTTCCAATAGATTGCTTAAAACTGTGAAAATACATGTTGAGATTTGCTTGGGAAAGGAACATGGTAATAGGCGTAATAGCCCGGTGCTGGTGACTAACGCCTGAAACCCTGGCTACTCAGGAGGCTGAGGTATAAGGATCATGGTTCCAAGCCCACGCCAGCCAGGGAAGCAAGTCCTTAAGACTTATCTCCAATTAACCCACCAGAAAACCTGAAGTCGTACTGTGGCTCAAAGTGGTAGAGCACTAGCCTTGAGCAAAAAAGCTCATTTATAAGCCAGGCACTGGTGGCTCACGCCTGTAATCCTAGCTATTCAGGAGGCTGAGATCTGAGGACCGCAGTTCAAAGCCAGCCCAGGCATTAAAGAACGTGAGACTCTCATCTCCAATTAATCACTAGAAAATGGGAAGTGGTGCTGTGTCTCCAGGGGTAGAGCTGAAGAGCTCAGGGACACAATGCCCAGGCCCAAAGTTCAAGCTCCACAACTGACCAAAAAAAACAAAACTCAGGGATAGTGCCCAGGTCCTGAGTTCAAGCCCCTTGACCAGCCCAAAAAAAAAGAGGAGTTGGGACAGATTAGAATATACTATAAATGTATGGAAATATAACAATGAACCCTACCACCCCCACCCACCCTGCATAACTACAGGAAGCTTTAAGAAAAACAGTAGTTTCATCAAAAAGTAAGTGGAGTATGGCCGTCGCCTGTTTACCTCCATGGCCAGTTACACTGGGCTCATCTAGGAGCAAGCATCAGAGCCCTACCTGGCTCTCTACAATAGTCCTGTCACTCATAGGAATGGTAATGGAGTAGCAGCTGAGAGAACTGCAAAGGGTTAACCACGTTGACCACTTTAACTGACAAAGTTTGGCAACAGAAAGAAATGCACCCTGCTGAGATGTTGATGATAAAGTCAAGCAAAATGTAGATTACTTTGTTTGATCTCCATAAGCACCAATTAAGGCCTGGATAACTTCCTGATGCCACTACAGCTTCATTAGCTAAAGCTAGGAAAAGAAGATTTAACTGTCCCCTTGTTGCAGATGTTAACATCAAAAGAAATTACAAATAAAACCGTTTTTGAGTTCTTTACCTGTTTGTTTCCTTTCATAAAGAGCATCACTGAAGCTTTATTCGTCAGCATTTTGAGCCTAAAGAGAGAAAATTGATATGAAATGGCTCAGCTCAATTATTAAACGCCACTTTTGCTCCGCTTCATGAGTAGCATACATATTTGAGGGATAGCAGGAAGATAGTTCACAGCTTTGAGTGGTATTAAACAAGCAAATGCATTGACATTTTCCTTTATTTCATTCTCTCCCCAAGCCACTGTAAAACACAATATGGCTTTTAAGGCAACGAATGTTCCTTCAAGTTGCAATTTAAGCCCATCAACTCACAGCACTAAAAAAAAAATAATAATAACCAATTCAGTAAGGAACTGTTCAATAAGAGGCTTATATATTGGGCCCAGGCAGAATTTCCTGAGCTAGATGAGTAAGCTCCATTCCCAGCACAGCACTGCGCAACGCTCACAAGGGCCAGCCTAGAGAGTGAACATGTGAGGCAGTAGACCGTCAACTAAAGTCTGCTGCTAAAATCAGCTTTCTCAGCCATATTCTATACCACCTGCTGAACATCGTAATCTGCATCTGCATCTGGACTACATCTCAGGAAAAGTCAGGTGGAACACTGGGCTGTACACATGTTCTACTCACTCCATTGCCATAGACAAGGCACAACTCCAAATCCCCCTATAGAAAAAAGTGAGTACAAGCAAAACTCTTGGGTCACACACCAGACTAGACACACTTCCAGTACAGGATGAGCCCCTTCTCAGAAAAACAGCAGGAGACTCAGAAGCATGATGCTAGCCCAGATTATTTTTCCAAGGAAGCAACTATCTGGACCCACAGACCACCCTGTGTTGTAACAAGGATACACAGCCACAAACTTTCTTCATTAGGAGCCCAATAAGTCACTGCTCAAAACATACTGAATTCTGCTTTCTATACTAGTCTACTACCAGTTGTCCTCCGGTGTCTAAAAGCACAGACTTAGATGCAGCAAATTACAACAGGTCAGATGGGGACCAAGAAACAGAGGGCCCCGGGAGTTCACACCGTCTCTATGAGCCCAGGGAACATCAGGGAACACCAGACTACAGTAAGGACACTGTAATCCAAAATGAGTCATCATGTTCTCACTATTAAAAAGGCAAAGAAGGGCATAGAGCACTGGGAAAGGGTGGCACCAAAGACCAATTTGACATACATAGAATGCTACTTCTAATGATTAGGTGTCTATCAGAGACAAATAATTGAACACTTTTGGAACTTCTCAAAAGGTTACGCGGCAAAAGAATTGCAAGAGGGAGGTTAATCTTACAAACCCAAGTACCAACAAGGAATGACTGAGGTGCTGGTAACTGTCAAAGTAAATTCTTTCTTACACTTGTACTTTAATTTATACTTACTACAAGAGAAATCTAAGTCTCTCTCAATACTGAAATTCAAAATGCCTAAAAAGTAACTTTTCCTAAAATGAAGATCATCACAAAAAATAAAGCTTTGTTATTATAAGAATAAAGATGTAAAATTTCTAAAATCTCCCTGAATTCTAAATTACCATGACTTGAAAAAGCACTACGAGGCACTCACAAGATGCTTCAAGAATCTTATACATAGCATTATAATGCTTTTCACATGCAACTTGTCAACCTGGCTCTAAGGGAGCATCCAAAATGGGTGCAAGAAAACACCAGTATGCCATAGATAACTCAATGAGATTCTGTCTCCCAAATCCAGAGAACCAAAGCACAGTTAATCCCCCAAAACTTATCTATAACAGCAAAAAATAAATAAATAACCTCCAAATAATCATTAGGCTGGTGCCTAATGATGTCTAAATTAGACCTTCTCAGAATTCTATAACTAGATCTATTAAACAACCAAAGTAGGACCCTGGACATGCAAATACCAAATCCTTGATTTTTATTTAGAATAAACAATATAAGGTTGATTTTTTCTAAATTCTTTTAACTAAAATGGTATATTACTGGAAACTTTTAGAACACTTACCTTTCCTCTAATTTGGGAGCTTTGGGGCAAATTGTATCTAGTTCTTCAGATGCTTCTAGCTCCTAAAATAAACATATCTGTCAGTTTAAGAAAAATTTTATAGTAACAGAAATCACCTTGACCAGCCCATAATGTAGAATACTATCCAATAATCCAAACTGCTGTGTTTTTATCCTAGGTTACACTGGTAAAGGTACGATCATAAGCAAAGCATACATTAAAACACTTTAAAAGAATGCTTTTAAACTTTTTATAGAGAAATAAAATAGACTTTTCAACCCCAACCTTAATTATATCAAGTCCTCCTACGAGCTCTCCAGAAACATAGAGCTGAGGGAAGGTGGGCCACTTGGAATAGGTTTTGAGCCCTTGCCGAACTTCTTCATCGGAGAGGATATCAAAACTGCTAAACTGAATGTTATGTTTGTGAAGAATTTCCACCATTTGCTTGCTGAAACCTGTGTACAGAATAAGAAAGAACAACTCTTATATACATATACATAAATCAATTCAAAGTATACTTTCTCTAGCAGACCTAAAGGCTTGCTTCTGTTTTATCATTTACAAGTGTAGCTGAAACCAGGGACTGAGGCTCCTGCCTGAGCAGGAGAATCTATGAGACTCCTATCTCCAATTAACCACCATAACTCTGGAGGTGGTGTTGTGGTAGAAAGCAATACCCTTGAGCGAAAAAGCTCACAGATAGTACCCAGGCCCTGAGCTCAAGCCCCAGGACTAACCAAAAGTAAATAAAGGACAGCTGAATACTATGTAAGGAAAAAGTAAATTAAAAGAAATCTTCCTTTGATTTTATATGTTCAGATATAACACTTTTTTCCTTTTTCCTTGTTTTCTTTTGTGCCAGTTGTGAGGCTTCAATTCAGGGCCTGGGCACTAGTGCGCTATCACTTAAGCCACAGCTCTACTTCCAGCTTTTTGGGTATAGAAATAAGATTTTCACAAACTTTTCTGCCTAGACTATCTTCGAACCATGACTCTCAGATCTCAGCCTCCTGAGTAGTTAGGATTACTAATATAATTATGAGTTAAAAATGTGTGTATGCTTTTCCAAGTTGCTCTTCATTATTAGGAAAAGTCCTTTTTTTTAAATAGAAGGACAAACAGTTCTTGCCAAAAGAGATGAAGCCCCTGGGTGGAAGAAATCACTTGACAACAGGAATTTTAGATTGGACCTTGTCCCTGAACTTTTCTGCTCAAGGCTTGGGGAGAGACAGGGAGAAAAGGGGAGAGAGGGAAAAAAAGAAGGGAGAGGGGAAGGAGGAGAGAGAGAGGAGGGAAGAAGGAGGAAAGAAGGAGGGGAAGAGGGAGAGTGAGGGCTCGGGGCTAGCACTTTACCACTCCCTGCTTTTTGGGGAACTAGAGATTAGTCTCCCCGAATTTCAGGCCCATATACATCCTGCCAACAACCACTCTGAAAACCAAAGATGTAGTTCCCACTGCTTATGTCTTAATAGAATGCATTAGAAATGAAGAACCGAGTTCTTTTCCACTATAAAATGGGTGGAATACACTGACCCTTACAACCCTCTTCTCTGTTACATGTGAACTGTCAACAGACTCGACTGACAGAATTCTTTTCAATTTATGTCTTCACTTGACAGTTTCTTTTCTAAAACTATTTACATCCCTAAAGTACGCAATGTGATTTTTTTTTTACTACACTACAGTGACAACTTTACATTGTGATTTTATTACACCTTTGACACATTTTTGTTCTGTACTCTTTTGATACTGTATTATGACATTAGTACTGAAAAGTAAGAATGTGAATCAGTCTTTTATAAACCTATTAGTCTAGTACAAAAAAGGGATATTTTTCTTTCCCTAAGCTAATTTTTGCCAATTATTTTTCAAATACTTTGAACCACCCTACTCTTCTTTTCAAACATAGTCACAACTCACTGGAAAACAATCTATTCTTCAGATTCAAAATTCAGCTGAGACTTAACAAAATCAGCAATTACTTTTAAATCAAATAATAAAACCTAACATAAGATTAACTACAATGGTTTTACCTACAGCCATCCAAAACTACAGCCACTACTAAGCACAAATCTGCAACACATTACAGACATGCATTTGTGAAATGAGGCCCTGGTATTTATTGTCTAGCATGTAAGTTGCTTTTCCTACAATTGGAGTGTTAAGTTCATGTACAGCCTGAAGTAAAACACTGATTCTGAGATGTTCTCATTCATCTGGGAGTTCATTAGTAAACAGCTAAAGGCTGATTGCTGATGGTTATTCTGCTGCCAATATATTAACTCATTTCTACTGTAACTGGCTGAGAAAAAGGTTTAGTTTGTTTAGCTTTAGGCAATTACATGCAGACTAGAAAGATTGATTGGTAGTGTTTCATTTTTAAGGGTTAAAGTAGCAGATTGAAAATGTTATGCTTAAGGATAAAATAGTAAGAAAGCTTTCTAATAACAAAATATTTATACACTCGAAAAAAAATGTATGTATGAATAAAAGCATTTAAAGGTACAAAAATCATGTTTAAATGACAGAATCACCATTTCTATCTACAGTCATTTCCATTCATGACGTGAATAATGGGCCTAACTGCACAGCAATAAATATCTTAAGAATATGTCTGTACTTGACATGCTTCCAGTCACAACCCAAGGTTGTGGCATTTTCTACTTTGCTACAAGCTTTAACTATAATAGTTACAAAAATTCCCTGATAATTAACCTGTTGAAGGAATAAGCATTCTGTTTAGAGAAACAGGCACCTCAATACGCCTCAAACATAAGCTCCTCGCTCTTCCTATTCTCAAGAAGCACGGAACAGGGAGACAGTTTCTGATGACTGAGACCCTCTCAACATGTAAGCCCATAACACACTGTATGAGTCTTCAGGTAGATACCCAAAAGAGAAGATAATAAGCAGGTACAGCTGCAGCCTGTGCAGGTTTCACCAAAGGTGCTAGAAAAAGCTTTCACGATTGCCTATACAAGATACTTAAATGTTACTCATTCATATTTTTCTGACCAACAGAATTCCAAAACCAAGCAGAACTACTGTGGCCTACAATATATGCCCAAAGGGAGCAAAGCACTGTTCCCAGCAGTCATGCTTTCAAACTGACACTGAACTCTGAAAGAGAGCTTGCCTCACTCTTCTCTCAAGTGCCAATAAAGAAGCAAAAACAATTCTGTTACTCCTGTTCCCTGCAGAAAGCAGTTTATAGGTGACGCTTGCACAACAGTGCACACAGAAAGGGGAAACAGCATCCAACAGCATCAGGGAAGGAAGTGGCAGGGCAGACACTGGAAAATAGTTTCCAGCCAATCCTACAGAGATACTTTATAATATCAATACCCTAAAGTGATCTATTTAGTGAATATGGAGGTAGAAAGACATGTAGCACAAACTAAAATATCATGAAACAGGTAAGTCTATTAAAAATGCAGTTATAAAAAATAAGACAAGCACCTGGACTGAAGAAATTGTACTGTTAAAACATACATATCTGAATCTTTAGTTTCCTAATTATTTCTACCTTTACCTAAATGTCTTAATTTTCAGTTTTCACTGAGATGTTTGGAAGTTTCTTTTTTATTACCGATTATCCATATAGATTAAACATTACTCACAGAATTAATAAACAAATAGCAGCAGGACGCCAGTGGCTCATACCTATAATCCTAGCTACTAAAGAGGCTTAGAGCTGAGGACTTCTGTTCCAAATCAGCCTGGACAAAAAAGTCTGTGCCTCTCTAGTTAGCCACTAAAATAGCCAGACGTAGTGGTATGGCTCAAGTGGTAGAGAGCTAGTCTTGAGCGAAAAATCTCAGGGACAGTACTCAGATCCTGAGGTCAAGCCCTAGGACCAAAAAAATAAAAAATAAAAAAAATACACCATAGGGCCAGGAGTTTGGCCTAGTGGTAGAGTGCTTGCCTATCATGCACAAAGACCCGGGTTCAATTCCTCGGTACCACATACATAGAAAAAAGCCAGAAATGGTGCTGTGGCTCAAGTGGTAGAGCTCTAGCCTTGAGAAAACCCATGGACAGTGCTCAGGCCCTGAGCGCAAGCCCAGGACTGGCAAAAAAAAATAAATAAAAAGTACATCATAGGTCAAGTGTCTATCTTTGGGAGGGTGGGGGGAGGGTACAGAATTCAAGGGAAAAGGGTGAAAAGTGCAGCAGTGGAGCTCACTGGACACAGATGGAAGTGAAGTATACTTAAGTCGTGGGTAGAGAGAGGATGGAGGGACCAGAAGACAGTAGGGAACAGAAGGCAGTGTAGGAAAGGAGATGCGCTCATTACCTGACTCATGTAATCTCCTCTGCACATCACCTCTACAATAACAACAGAAATTAATTTTAAATTAATTTAGAAAATATATATCCCAGCCAGGCGCTGTGGCTCATGCCTGTATTCCTAGCTACTCAGGAGGCTGAGATCTGAGGATCGCAGTTCAAAACCAGCCCGAGCAATACAAAGCCAAATACAAAGCCTAGAGACTCTTATCTTCAATTAACAACTAGAAAGGGAAGTGGGACTGTGGCTCAAGGGTAGAGCGATAGCCTTGAGCTACAGAACTCAGGGACAGCACCCAGGCCAGAGTTCAAGCCCCATGACCCCCCGGCCCCCACAAAAAAAAAGAGAAAAGAAAATATATATCCTAGGACTAAAGTCATGGCTCAAGTAAAAGAGCACTTGCCTTTCCCAACTGAGGCCTGGTTCAATCCCTAGTACTACCAAAAACCAATTTACAAATTCCGTTTATGGAGGAGCCTTAAGTTTATTAGTAACTTATTTGAAGTCATACAGTCTCTGCACTGACTGAAAAGGTTCTCCGAAACTAGGTCCACCAGCACCCCTAGTTGGAACTGGGTTCACACAAGGACATACCTGAGTTGAACCCCATGACTAAGTAGAGAGGTTGAGCCACAGGAATAAGGCTGAGCTGACAGTGATAGGACGCTTTCCAACACCCCTACTTCTCTGCTGCCTAACTGGAATTTCTCCAAGCTTCAATTTTGCTGCCTGCCAAAGTCACTAGGTTATTAGAAAAGGCTAAAGAATGCAAGTTGGGGATGATAAGAGGAGAGGACTGACACAACCTGTCATGAGGCTCACCACATTCTACCACTGCGTTTCCCTGGAATGAAGGCACCGAGTAAAATCCACTGACAGGCTACGCCCTCCTCGTAGGCCATCACACAAAGCACCTCAGAGAACGGCCACCTCAGACAGAAGATAAACATGGAACTTCCACAGCCCCCATGAAAAATGAAGTAACAAAACAAGGCCACCTCTGGACTGCCTACTGCTGCCTTTCCTGAACTCTGGTGGCTTTGCAACACCTAAACAGTGAGCATTGTCTGACATGGGCAATTCTGATCAGGAATGTTTTCAATCAAAACTAAGAAACTAATCATTTCTTCATCTTTTACAACAGAACTGATCATGAAATTTTGTTGTTCAAAGTGGTTCAGAATTTTGTGGTTCAGAACCTAATGGGCCATTTGATAACCACATAGGAAAGAACTAAGAATTAAAATTTATTTTGGGAGCCTGGCTATTTTTATAAAGTCACCCTGGACAAGTTGTAATCATATCAATAGCATACCAATTTTATTACCACCTACCTTAATAAATTCCCTCCCATGCAGTTGAAACAAATATTCTTAGAGTCTCAACAGAATCATCAAAAGGCATTAAGTGTTCAATTATGCAGCGTAATACTGCTGTAGTAAGCACAGTAAAAAAGAAAACAACATAAACACAATACCAGAGGGGTCAAATAACTCTAAAATTTACTTAAGGACAAAATTACAAGCATCTATGAATACAGCAAACAAGCATGACTATAAGCCAAGAATCAAGATCTTTAAATTACTAGCAGCTATCAACTGGAAATGACAGCATTGTGTGCATTGTACAAGCATTACACACTGACAACAGGGAAGGCAAAACTACCAGATGGTCACAAGAACACGATGAAAATTCTGCAAATTTGTAAGTTATTGGATCCAAATGAGGCAGAGAAGAGGAACTTGCCAAAAAAGAGAAGACAGTTGTTCAGAGCACAACTACAAAGGTACAGGCTGACTAACAGAGATAGAGTAATTGGAACAGAATCCAACCTCTGCTATCAGATGACCTTGAGCACGGCATTCCACACATAAAACAAAGATCCTGAATTCAGTGATTTCTAAGGGCTCTCCAGTGTCCACTCTTATCTGAACGTACAAACTAATTCTTAATCACGTCTTTGTAGGAGTGCCGGGAAATTACGTGGTCTGACTCTACATAGGTGAGCGCAGCCTGAGCTGTAGGGACCTGGTGGTGTTTCCACTGCACCCTACCATGGTCACATCACTCTGCAAGCAACTTCTTACCGCAGCGTGGCTCCTGTGGAGTCCCTTTCATGAACAGCATGCAGGGGGCGGCATGAGTCAGTTTCTTCAGGCGAAGGCTGAGGTCTTCTTTCAGGTGCTCGTTAGCCCTGGGTGCAAGGGAGCCACTAGCTGCATGGCGCTGAACTTTTTTGGTCAACTCTGGGGCATGTGCACCATCTAATTGGTCGATCTTCTGAGAATTCTGAAGTTTAAAACATCATTTAGAATTTCAAACTCTACAATGATAACAAGTAGATAGCTCTAGCCAATTTTAAAGTCAACACTGTTACTGGAGAAATGAAAAATGTGATTAGAAGCTGCCTGCATTGCATCTCATTTTAGAAACTCTTCTTGCCTTGAAAAATTAGGAAAATCACAAAGATAGCTCAACGTAAAGCCAAATGAGAACCAAACCTAAAACAAGGACTTCTCTAGTACCAGCTGGGATACCTCTATTACTGGGAATAAATGAGGTATTTGAAGAACCATGGGCGCCCTGAAGCACCGATTTGTACCCACTTCCTAAAAACCATTAATCAAACCAGAACCAGCCAGATGTTTCATAGCAAACAGGCAGCACAAGCCCTAAAGAACCAACTCCTCATCCAACTCAGGAAGCACCAGGGTCCACAGCAGGAGGCCAATGAGCTCCATCCACTCTTCTTTCGGTACTCCATTGTCCCCGGCAAGAAACCAACATGGTTCTCAGCATCAGTGCAAAACATGAGACTATCAGGAAAAAGGCCAAGAACCTCATGTCTTATGATCAAGAAATAATAGAAAGTAAAGTCACCAAAACAGATAATCCCCCAAGAGAAGGATGGACTCTTATACCACCTTAATCCTTACCTTGAAAAACAGAAAGGTGGGAACCGAACAAATTTCATATTTTTCGGAAACTTCAGGAACAGCTTCAGCTTCCAACTTCAAAATAAAAGAATTCAAGCTTAAGTGCTACAAGGTCCCTGTTTGCTAGTTGGATATGTTAATCAATTCACATGCATTATCCCCTCCAAGTAGCTGGCTTTTTTTTTTAAGAGTAAGGTACAAAAGTTTATGTATGACACATTTACATTTAAATGAGACTCACTGGGCTGGCATGTCACCCACGGAGTCTGCAGTGTCAAAACAGGTTCAGAGGTTTTTATTTTGTTGCACATTTCAAAAGATGCCTGGAGGCTGTGAATAAAATTTTTGGTGCACTAGTGACCTAGTAAATTTTCAATCCTATGCAGCTACTACGATATTGAAATCCATAAATCACTGACCCCAGTTATGTCATGATTACAGTGCTTATTTTCTGCCCACAGCAATTCTTGCTGTTTGCTCTACTGACTAATTTCAAGAGGCACTACATCATGACTGACAGCTGCAGCCTTCTGCAAATTATGAAGCAAAGAAGAGTATTTCTTCAATAAACTATTGATGTCTGATAAGTTTTACTTTTAACTCCTGCAAGGCTGCTGGACATGAAGCAACTATCTTGCTATTACTTGCTTTCAGGTCTACTCAAACATGTAAATTTGTAAGAAGACTGAATTCTTAATGTAACCCTTCTATTAATTACAATAAATAAATATATATGTATATATATTATAAGAAGACTGAATTCTGTCTGGTAATCATTTCCTTGTGGCCCTTGCTAAGGTACAATATGATACTGGACACATGGGTTAGAAACATTTAGCAACACAATTTCTAAATAATGAGAATACAATTACTATAAGCTATTTATGTAAGTCTTTATAAACAAGATACTTTGAGAAAAACCAAGATATATTATATTTTTCTCTCACGGGATTGTCAATTTAATAAAACTTTTTGAAACCAATAAAAATCTGTATTCACATTATACCTATAGGAAATAAAATTTATTGATAAATTATATTGTTAAAAGTGTTTAAAATATATACACTGAATTTCTCCAAGAGTGAAAGATTTCCACTGGGCTTGAAATACAATTCTTATGTACAGCGTGCCCCAGTCCAGGTACATCTACGGGAAGGAAGCCTGATGATTCCACCGTAGACAGTCATTTGTCTTTTTGGCTGCAGCTTCCATTTTATACACTCTTAGGTAATACTCTTTACTACTTCATTTTTTTTCCCCTTTAAAAATGTCCCATGCCAACAGTATGTTTAATTGTTTTCATTTTTTAAAACCTTAAATTAACATTGACTGTCCAATAATCTGGAAAAAGACTTTAAAGGACAGCTGCTAAGCCCAAGACTCTCAGAAATGTTTTTCTTTAACATACACAGCTCCATATTGAAGAGTGCCAGTAATCACAGAAACTAGCTAAGGCAACCCCCACAATGTCACTATCATCCGAGTGTCCACTACGCGCTGGGATTGTGCCAAACAGAGAGAAGACCCCTACACACTGGATTCTTCCAGAAATTCCAGGCAATACTAAACAGAAACAAGACAGCATAATCTGAAATCATAACAGAACAGGTAGCACAGGGCTGGGAGTGTAGCCTAGTGGAAGAGTACTTGCCTAGCATAAACAAAGCCCTAGGTTCGATTCTTTGGTTCCACATATACAGAAAAAGCCGGAAGTAGTGCTGTGGCTCAAGTGAGAATGCTCAAAGGCAGTGCCCAGGCCCTGAGTTCAAGCCCCAAGGCTGGCAAAAACAAAACAAGCAGGCAGCACCCTCACAAATTTGTATACTTTTTTTGCCAGTCTTGGGGCTTGAACTCAGGGCCTGGGCCCTATCCTTGGGCTTTTTCCATGGATGTGGTACTAAGGAATTGAACCCAGGTCTTTGTCCATGCTAGGCAAGTACTCCCAACCCACAAATTTGCATACATTTTTAAAATCTGATCTCATCCATGGTTCAAAGCCAGCCTGGGTACAAAAGGACCTGAGACTCTTATTTTTAATTAATCTCTAGAAAACGGGAAGTGGGGCTTGGCTCAAAGGTAAGGTGGTAGCCTTGAGCTGAAGAGCTCAGGGACAGCACGCAGGCCCAGAGTTCAAGCCCCATGACCCACAAAAAAGAAAAAAGAAAAAAAGGACAGAATTCACTCTTGAATATAACAGCAGAACATCTGAAGCCTTAAAACCTTAGCAGAGCTGGGCATGTGGCTTAGTGGTGGACTTAATCTCCAACAAGGAATTTTTTTAAAAAAAGAAAAGAAATTTTGCAGCACTAAAATTCTGTGTAAATGAACTTTGAAGTGAATCGATTCTTACAAAATATTTAACGCAGAACAACAGTTTTGTCATTTTTTTAAGTTTTAAAAGAATTTACATCCTTCTGGCCAGGAGTTTGGCCTTGTTTTAAGAGTGCTTGCCTAGCATGCATAAAGACCCAAGTTCAATTCCTTGGTACCACATACATAGAAAAGGCTGGAAGTGGTGCTGTGGCTCAAGTGGTAGAGCTCTAGCCTTGAGAAAAGCCCAAGGACAGTGCTCAGGCCCTGAGTTCAGCCCCAAGACTGGCAAAAAAAAAAAAAAAAGAATTTGCATCCCCAGAGCACGCAGATAATCATCAATAGTTATCTTTTATGGTGGAAGGCCTTTTACTAAAGATACCTGGCACCTCATCAAACCAAACTAACTTCATAATCGGGAAGAGAAAGGTGCAATTAAGTTTAGGCTTCAACTTGACTGACATCCAGGTAACTAATAAAGCATTATTTGTGGGCTTGTCTATCTATGAGTGCTTCTGAAACAGATATAGGCATTTAAATCCATGGAGTGAGTAAGGTGGATCCATCCATCCTCACAAACCTGAGTAAGTGCCACCCAATAGGTTGAGGCCCAAATATAGCAAAAAGGCTGAGAAGGCAAATTCATTCTATTTCTAAAAGCTGTCCTAAGAATCAGAACTCCCAATTGTCTGACCTTCACGGTCTACTAACCTGTATCAGTGCCCTCTCACCATGCCATACCCCTTTTACCCTGGGGTCCTGAGGCTTTCAGTTAGACTGAAAGCTACACTATTAGCAATATGATTCGCAGGCCTGTAGGGACTTAGTCTGCACTACACCACCTGTTTTCCCGCATCCTCTCTGAGGGAAGTGTCTCAGCCTCCAGAATCAGGCAAGTCAACTCCCCACTAGATCACCTCTCATCTATTTGTGTCTCCATCTACATTGCACTGGAGAACCCTAGTATGTGTGGTGACCTGGGTAGCAGATATGCATCATGTGGTAGAGCTGAGAAACTACGTGCATTTGCTTATAAAGCTGTGGGTTGTTTTTTTTTTTGGGGGGGGGGCAATCCTGGGGCTTGAACTCATTAGGGACTGGGCACTGTCCTTAGGCACTTTTGCTCAAGGCCAGCACTCTGCCACTTGAGCCAAAGCACCACTATTGGCTTTTTCTGTATATATGGTACTAAGGAATTGAATCAGGGCTTCAAGCATGCTAGGCAAACACTCTAACAGGAGGCCATACTCCTGGCTCTGTTGTGCTTCTTTTCTACTGTATCAGTTAACTTTTACCACTGCTGCTACAATTTAAAAATCTTTTTTTTTTTTTTGGGGGGGGGGTGACTGTGAGGTTTGAACTCAGGGCCTGTCCCTGAGTCTCTTCAAGCTCAAGGCTAGCACTCCACCACTTGGGCCACACTACCACTTCTGATTTTTGAGTGGTTTATTGGAGATTAAGAGTCTCATGAGGACTTTACTGGCCACACTGGCTTCGAACCATGATCCTGAGATCTTAGCCTCTTGAGTAGCTAGGGTTATAGGTATAAGCCACCAGTGCTGGCAAAAGAACACATTTTAAGGGCTGGATTTACACATGCCTTTAGAACCACCAAACACAACTGGAATCCAGTCAGTGAAAACCATTTGCTTCTTATCCCCCAAGAATACATGCCATGTGTCAGTGATGAGTGCTGGGAGGCAGGGGAAATATAAAAGTAAATCCAGACATGAAAACTCTCTTTTACTTCAATTCTACAGGGTCACCAAAGACTATGTACTGCTGACTCATTTAACCTTCACAATAAGTCATCAAAGCTATTTCACAGAATGATTGTACAGTAAGTTAGAAATTAAGCAATGTGAATTGCATCTTTAAGACTACTGTGCATTTCAGAAGAATAAATCAAACAATAGATTTGTTTTATTAAGTAAAAAAAAGTATTCAACTCCTCTATACCCTTTATCTTTTATTTGAAATGACAGTAGACTAACACACAAGTGAAAACAGTACAAAAAAATATCACCTACAAATTTCCATGAATTTTCCTGGAACATAATTTTATATAATTCAATGGTTACCTTGTACATTCTCAGGCTTAAAATCCTGCCCTTACCCTAGTATTTTCTAAAGTTGCTTCTTCAGGTCTAATCCATTTCTTTTACCATATCTACTGCTTCAGGACTATTGTATCTCATACTTCTATGTACTAGAATAAAAGCAGTTTGCTTTCTATCTCATCTAGTGATACAACCATCTATTCACCATTTCTTTTTATTCTCAGCTACTTGGGAGTAATTCACTTTCAACCCATAAATGTTAGATAATTTCATTCTTACTTCCTCTGCCTAGATTCCCCCGCTGCTCTGGCACAGGCACAGACTTCTACCTTACACCCTATTAAACTTTTCACGGTCTTTTACCATGCTATTGTGGTAAGGTTTGCCACAAAGTACTTGATGAGCATACCATTCCTTCTTTTAAATGGCTTCTGAGAAGGCTGAAGGAAAAACCTTAGCACTTATACCAGCAATTTTCCATGATCCCTTCTCTCCAATGGATATCAAAGAACGTTTCTGAAGAATCTATTTTAGGTATGGAGGAGTGTTGGGTCCATGTTTCAGACAAACCTATTCAAACAAGGATCTGAGAGTCCTGTCCCTTTCCCACTCTCAGGCCCCATGTCACCTGGCTACCCATTCCTGCCCCAGTTACAGAAGCTCCTCAATGTTCTGCATGCTGAAGCCATTCTAAAAAGAACTACCAACACCACAGCACCTGTTAATGTTAAGAGAAAGGGCTGCAAAAGTAAAAAAAAAAAAAAAAAAAAATCACTCTGTAGTCATTAGTACTGCAAGTATTTCTGAAAACTTGGAATACACTAAAACTCTAAATCAGGAGGGAAAAAAAACACCAACCAGCTAGCTGATACGTATGATTGAGAATTTTTGTACTGAAATGCATTATATGGTCAATGAGAAAGAACCACAGGGAAAAAGGAACAGCCTTCTCACAAAATAATTTGTTCCTCAGATACGTTCAACTTTCTCATCACTGAAAAAGCCTCAGCCTGCTCCTTTTCTTCCCAGACAGCACATTCTGAAAGGTCTTACCAAATAATGAAATAACAAATGCAAACACCTGTAACCCCAGCACTCAGGAGGTGGAGGCAGAAGGATGGCAAAGTTCAGAGCAGCCTGGGCTGCAGAGGAAGACCCAGTCATGCATTGGTGGCTCCTGCACCTGTAATCCTAGCTACTTAGATCTGAGGACAGAGATTTGAAGCCAGCAGAAAAATTCAGGCGATTTTTTTTCATCTCTGGTTAACCAGCAAAAAAGCCAGAAATGGAGGTGTGGCTCAAGTAGTACAGTGTCAGCCTTGAGTGAAAGAGGAACTTCCTGCCTCCCTGATGTCAAAAAACAAGAAAGGTACATTCCCACTTTAAAACACTAACAAGTATATAAGCAACCTGTAAAGAAATTAGCTGTTTGTCTGTATTCTGACTAAATGTGAAATTTCTGTAGGATTTTTAGCAGCAGAAACAAACCATGTAATATCACTGAAGACCCTGGAGATGTGCAGTCCTTGAGATCCAACCAGAAACGGCAGCATTACAGGAAGGGAGGACATCACCCACCCATCACAGATCTGAATGGGGAGCATCCATGCACCTTACACTCACTTCACCAGACAGACCATGATGTCAAAGGTTAGCCTCGCAGCATTTCATTCCAATGAGAAAGAACCACACTGACCAGAAAGGCCTAGCTTTACTGTATTTCTTTATTTTTTTTGGGGGGGGGGGAGGTTAGGGCAGTCCTGGGGCTTGAACTCAAGGCCTGGGCACTGTCCTTGAACACTTTACTCAAGGCTAGTGCTCTGCCACTTAAGCCGGAGAGCCACTTCCAGGTTTTTTGTGTGTCAGTGGTACAGAGGAATCAAACCTAAAGCTAGGGGAGTACTCTACCATGAGGCTACGCTCCCAGCTCAGGTCTAACTTTTCTGAGGATGTTTATCAACAAAATTAGAAATTAATGATAGTTACGAATGTTGCGGCCTATCTAAATTCTTTGCTTAAGGGCACTTATTTGATTGACTTTGTAAATTTCAGTCACAGAAATAGCTTAATCCTTTTACTTCACCAAGTCAAAAATGCCAAAACTATTGTACCATGAAAAGAAAAAACAGGAAAAAATAAATTTGAAAGACAGATGTGGGGGAAGATGGTTACCATGATACACAACTGCAGTCCCAGTTACTCAGGAGAACATTTGAGAAGAGGATGATTGTTTGACCCCAGGACTGGAATGCCAGCCTGGGCAACATAGAAGGGAGGAGGAACGGAGGGAGACGGAAAGACAAGAAATAAAAGGAAGGGAGAGGGGCCGGGAGTTTGGCCTAGTGGTAGAGTGCTTGCCTAGCATGCACGAAGACCCGGGTTCAATTCCTTGGTACCACATACATAGAAAAAGCCGGAAATGGTGCTGAGGCTCAAGTGGTAGAGTTCTAGCCTTGAGAAAGTCCAAGGACAGTGCTCAGGCCCTGAGCTCAAGCCCAGGACTGGCCAAAAAAAAAAAAAAAAAAGGAAGGAGAGAGGGGGGAGAAAAAAGAATGGGGAAAAGACAGAAGAGGAGAAGGGGGAGAAAAAAGAAAAAGAGATGGGGAAGAGAAAGAAGAAAGAGGGAGGAAGAGGGAAAAAGAAGAAAAAGGGTGAAGAGAGAGAAGAAAGGAAGAAGAAGGAAAAGGAAGGAAAAACAGAAAAAGGAAGAAAGAGGGGAGAAAAGAAGAGGAGGAAAAAGGGAGAATGGAGAAAAGACAGAGGAAAGGGGAAAAGAGGTTGGAGAAAGGAAGGAGAAAAAGGAAGAGTAGAGGAGAGAGAAAGAGGAAAAAGCAAGGAGGAGATGAGAGAAAAATGGGTAAAATATTAACCAGACTCTAGAAATTTCCAAAAGCCTTCAACACAAAAGAAAGCTGTTTCAAAATAAGTTGAATAATTCTGAGAAAGGACAGCTTTCTTCATACTCACTTCTCTGCACACTATAGTTCAGCAAGTGCCTTTTAATTACCTAACTTAAAAACTCCATGCCTATTACCTCTGCTCTGACCATGCAGTGAGTGTACTGCAAGCCACGGAGTGAATGCTGGAGAGGGAGAGGCCCCGGAAGGAAGAGTGGCCCCGTTGAACAGCAGGTTTAAGTCAGGCTCCAGCCGCCCTGACAATCCAATCCACCAGCACTGAGGCTACAACCCTTGGCTCACTGAGACACTTAAGCATCTGAACAAACTGAAAATCTCACTGCCATCCCTAGTAGCAATGTGAGACGCAATTCTACAGTCACTTTAAATAAGTCATTCAGATGGCAGCTGAGAGCAGTGTGTCACCCAAGCCAGTAACCTTACACACACCAAGCAGACTTCGAACAATTACCATCATCTTGATTAATCTTATGATTGAAATGTTTAATCATTCATTTCACTTGTAATCATTATCTTTTATCACCGACCAAACATGCAGTTTTAATGTCCCCTTCTATTATTTATATTGGACATTTCAGGGCTACACTCTAAGGCTACTTTACACATTTCATTGGAATTTTAAGTAAGTCCTTAAATTTTAAAAAGCTATTATATTCCTGTTTTCTCTATCTGCATAAAGAAGCACTGGAAGGATTCATACAAAATTAAACCATGGAGTTACTTGTGAGAAAGGCCAGACAGTTGATAAAATGGAGTGCAGTGGGACTTTTCAATGGATATTGTCCAAATTATGAGCCACGGGAGATCACCACCTATTCAGAGTAAACATCCATATAAAAGCTTTGCAGAGGGGCCGGGAGTTTGGCCTAGTGGTAAGAGTGCCTGCCTAGCATGCACGAAGACCCAGGTTCAATTCCTCGGTACCACATACATAGAAAAAGGCTGGAAGTGGTGCTGTGGCTCAAATGGCAGAGTGCTAGCCTTGAGAAAAACCCAAGAACAGTGCTCAGGCCCTGAGCTCAAGCCCAGGACTGGCAAAAAAAAAAAAAAAAAAAAAAAAAGAGCTTTGCAGATGAAGGTATGGTTCCATATGTAGAGTACTAGACTTTGAGCAAAAGACATCAGGCATGGAGTTGGAATCCCAGTCTCCAAAAGCTGCCAGAAAATTTTATCACAAGACTATACAAATGAATTAATCTGTTTTGGAACTGTTTTCCATTTACATAACAAGAAACAACCATATTGTATTTTTACCCATACATGTACAATGAACTCACCAATTCTGGTTTTAAAAACCAAAGTTTTAGGGGGCGGACGTTTGGCCTAGTGGTAGAGTGCTTCTCTAGCAAGAATGAACACCCAGATTTGATTCCTTGGTATCACATATATAGAAAAAGCTGGAAGTGATGCTGTGGCTCAAGTGGTAGAGCTCTAACCCTGAAAAAACCAAAAGGACAGTGCTCAGGCCTTGAGTACAAGCCACAGGACTGGCAAATAAAAAAAAAGTTTTAGGTCAGACTTGGCAGCACATGTCTATAATCCAGGATTTAGGAGGCCGAGGCAAGAGGAGAAATCAAGGCTAACCTAAATTGCATAGAAATCTTGTCTCAAATAAATCTAAAACAAACTTTAATTTTAAAAATACTTTTCCTTCATTCTGAATCCTAACAATTCTGGCTATTTAATACAGTCTATGCCTCCCTTTCCAGTAATTCACCACTCTCAACTCATACTTTAGTCTCGATGCCTAAGTCAGTATTATGTGCTAAATAATGACATTGATGTGTTAAAACAATGCCATGACCATGGCAGAGATGCCAGGAATGTAGAAAGTAACAAAGCAAGGCCCCAAAAATGCTCTGTGGTCTCCCTGAGGCCCTCGTTTCAATCATCCCCCAAAACCAAAGGAAAAATAAAAAGCAGAGACTGAAGGGTTTCCTTTTTGTTCTGGCTTGTTAACAGAAATTTTCCATTTCTCCCAAAGGCCTGTATTTACCCAATTTGAGAACAACTTCCTCCAGTTGACGTGGTCCTAACAGCCTACACATATCCTTTCCAGTTGTTTGCCACACCACAATTAGCCTTTCAATGAAAAAAATCTTCCTCTTCATATTTCAACTACCATAAAGCCACAATTGTCCATAGTAAGTTATCTAGTCTGCTTTGGCCCTCAAATATTTTGGTTCTTTGCCCATTCTGATATTCCAATCCAAAAACACATGTGATTTTTGTTGTTGTTGTTGTGTTTGTCAGTCCTGAGACTTGAACTCAGGACCTGGGCGCTGTCCTTGGGCTTTCTTCTCAAGGCTAACACTCCACCCTTATGCCTCAGCACCACTTTGGGCTTTTTCTGTGTATGAGGTACTGAGGAATCAAACCCAGACAAGCACTCTACCACTAAGCCACACTCCTGGCCCAATACATAGGATTTTTGTGCTTGAGAAATACAATATAAAGTCTTAAAAATAATCTACTGAAAAAGTAACAGATCTTAACACCAATTTAAAAGATGTGAAACTGCATACATGCGTCTTTATTTACTAACATGCAGTCTAACTCATGAATGAGAAATTCATCAAGCTACAGCATGGACAATACCTTCACAAATGAAACCTGAGTGTGCTCCTTAGCCAGCTCTGCCATCACGTCATTCATCTGCACGCACTGTGGAGCCCATGGCGCCCAGAAGTGGACCACCAGAAGGGACCTGTAAGTTGATAAAATGCCACCTTTTAAAAATCATAGTAAACTTTGGAAATAAGAAAATTCTACTACACACAAAACCTTTAAGAGAAGTGTCTAAAGTATTTTGTACTAAATTTTGCTGTATCAAGAACAAGAAAAGAACAAGAAAAGTCACAAGGTGTTGAGACTTTAGATAAAATTTCAAAGTAGTGGTTTCTTGAGTCAAGATTTAATCTATGTAAAGTGCTTCTAAATATCCATCAATCTCAACTCAGAGACATGTAAATCAACAAAATTTCCAGGCCCTCGAGTACTGTGAAAACTAAATTTCTATGCTAGAAGAACAAAGCTTGTGACAAATGGTTGTAGACACATTATTACTATTAATGTCAGCATTACTTTTTGAACATGGCACAATGACAAAGGGACACAGCAATCCGAGAGCCAACCAACAGAAAACAAGGAGAGACAGTAACTACGTTTTACAGAGATATGTCATGCTACAATGATTTTCTAAATACTCATAGCACAGATAGTAGACTAATATGTGATTCACTAAATTCTGAAGAATCCCAATGTATAGATACCTTTAACTATTTTCATACAAAACGTTGCCTGAGGAACTGGGAATGTGGCTTAGTAGTAGTGCTTGCCTAGCATGCATGAAGCCCTAGGTTTGATTCCTCAGTACTACATAAAGAGAAAAAGCCAGGAAGTGATGCTGTGGCTCAAGTGGTAGAGCACCAGCCTTGTGCAAAAACCTCAAGGTCAGCGCCCAGGCCTTCAGTTCAAGCCCCAGTATAAGAAGGAAAGAAGGGAGGGAGGGAAGGGGGAAGGGAGGACAATGAAACTTGCTGTTGAAATTGTTTTAGGAAGTGGGGGAAAAGTGGAGAATGATAACAGGGATCAGACTAATTAGGACATATTGCAAATATGTGTGGAAATGTCTCAATATAATCCACTCCCTTTATAATTAATATACACTAAAACTATTTTTAATCAAATATAAGCATCCTCCAAAATAGCTTTCAAAAAAATCCAAGAAAAGACATGTTACTTGGAGGAAAGGACTAAGGGACAGTGAAGCCTATGGTCAAGAAATGTCAAACCATAAAGAAAATAAGGAGAGAAAGAGTGAAGCAGAGGAAGGTAAGATCAGGTGACAGCTATCAGTCTAAAGCTGGCTGCCAGCAAGGCCTTAAATGCTATAGGTGCGCTGGCCTGAAGCTCTGGACAGAAGCTGTGAAGCTGAAGGAAAGAAGTTCAGTGTGAGAGAAGAGCTCAAAAGGAAGACATCCATGCTGATCTAGACCATCTAGAGCTGGGGATCAAAGCACTGCAAAGGAGACAGAGAAACCCCAATATCAGCATTCGGTGCTCATCAACACTGTCAGATAGGGGATGTGGCTGTGCAGTACAGGAAGGCCAAAGAAAGCCACAGAAAATCAGGAGATGAGAACTGCTAAATGCAACACAGAAGAGTAACTAACAACAGTGACCTGGATGTCATACAAACTGAAGGACAAGAAGACTGAGCTGAAGGTAAGGCATTAGACTGCTGCTAGAAAACTTCTTCAGGAGATCTGTGCTATACAGAGGAAAACAGGATCAAGGGCCTGACTTTAATGCAAGGACATCATGTGCTAATTTATTCTGTGCAAGGACAGGACAAAGGAGGATGGTGGGAAGGCTGAGGATCTGAGAGATGGCTGAGAATACAAGATTTCTCAGAATAGAACGCACCTAGAGCAGAGAAGAAGCAGCACTCTCCATGTGAGCAATCAAGGAATTAAGAATGAGTAAGACCAGAGACAATGAGAGACTAATGATGAGATTAATTGGGATACATTAGAAACTTGTAGAAATGTCACCATGAAAACAACTCCTGTGTAACTAACAGAAAAACAAAACAAAACAAAAAAGAATGGACAAGATTACATATAACAAGTATGTGGGAAAGGGAATTTTTAGGCAAGTGCTACTTGAAGTCCTATTTTTGCTCATATACAAAGAACATCTGCTGAAGCTCATGCCTGTAATTCTAGCTACTGTAGGAGACTGAGATCTGAGGATATTAGAAGCCAACTCAGGCAGGACTCTAATCTCCATTTAATCATCAGAAAACTGGAAGTGGAAGTAAGGCTCAAAGTGGTAGAGTGCTAGCCTTGAGCAAAAAAAAGCTCAGCCCCAGTCCAGAGTAAGCCCCACTGCAACAATAAATAAACATAGTAAAAACAAACAGAAAAAGGACCAGGATCACAGGCAAGACTGGTGAAGAAGAAAACACTACCCAGGAACATGCGGAAGGCAAAGAAAAGTCTCCAAAGGAAGGCCTGGCAGGAGAGGTCACAGTTTGGGATCCCAGTTAGTGGGTTACAATGTACATCCAAATTCCAGGATCTTCTGAGGAAAAGTACGCAGGCCTCAGCTCATGACAAGTTGTGTTTTATGGAGCAGCACTTTCCTTTTCCCGGCATCTGGCTGAACTACACTTTTCAGTCTTCAGGTGTCCAGGGCTGTGGACTGCATTCTACCTCGCCCTAGAACCCTCTTGTGCTGGTGCTAGCCCACTTCCCAGCAATGCATAGCCTCCAGAGAAGCTGCCAAGGCCTGAGGATGGTAAGAAAGGAAAAGAGAGGTTCACAAAAGCCTTGGCGAAGGAATGCCCGCAGCATTGCACACAATAATCCAAATGCTCACAAACTTGGGGAAAAGTACAGAAGCCAAAGAAGAGGAAGTAAACAGGTGAAGGGAGTAGGAAAGCTGGTGTCTCCAACCAGGATGACATTGTCCAGTTTGGAACATATAAGAAGGAATGCAGTAATACCTCCTACCATTTAAAGTTATGAGGACTCTAACAACAATAAAGGTTAGTTCCGAGACTTCAGGGATGATAAGCAATGATCACAGACATGAGGAAAATCTCAGCTACCCATGGACTTAGTACGAGTATTTTCATGTTGATATGCCACATCAAGATGGCCTTTTTAAAAGGGGGGATGGTCTAGAGCTGGAGGCAATGACTATTTCACAGATCTGTACTACTGTGGAATGTAACAGAACAGTTTGGCGCTAAGTTTAGAGAAGGTGTTAGAAACTAAGAACAGGCAAGTCTACTATAAAATGACCCTAAAGAAAATCGCTTGAAGAAGGCAGATCCAAAGATCATAGGTGGGGATCTTGGAAATTGCCACCACCATGTCCACAATTCAAGTGCAAATAAAAGAAAGCAAGTGTAACATCTGAGACAGGGCTACCTTAAAATGAATCCTGATTCATGCACTAGAGAAACTAAATGACCTTACTGGCAGAGGTGAGACATTGTAAATGAACATAATGCCAGCCAGACAGTACAGGTGAGTCATATCTGTAATCCCAGCCACTTGAGAGGCTGAGATCCAGGGGACTGCAGCTGTAAGCAAACCTTGGCAGAAAATATCTGTCCATGAGACTCCACTTCTAAAACAACCAGCAAAAGCCAAGCTGGAGGGGTGGCCTAAGTGGTAAAGCACCAGCCAAGAAAGCAAGGGAGGCAAAGCTGAGTTCAAATCCCATCACTGGAAGAGCCACTCACGAGACTGAGATCTGAGGATTGCAATTCCAATCTAACTCAAACAGAATTATTTCCATTTAACTAGCAAAAAGTCAAAAGCAGATGTGTGGCTCAAATAGTGGAGTTTTCAGTCTTCAGCAAAAAAGTCAAGCAAAAGCCAGAGGCCCTGAGTTCAAGCCCAAGTACCTACACAAAGAAAAAAAAAAGTACTGACAAAGGGATTGAGAGATGGAAGAATGGAAGAAGCAAGGATCTGTATGAGTCTATATATATACACTAAGTCTAACAACCTGAAAACCATAATGACAGAAAGTAGATCAGGCTCAGTGCTGGTGGCTCATACCTGTCATTCTAGCTACTCCGGAGAATGAAATTTGAGGATCATGGTTCAAAGCCAGCCCAGGCAGGAAAGCCCATGAGACTCTTAAATCTCTAACCCACCTAAAAACCAGAAGTGGAGGATAGCCTTGAGTGGAAGACCTCAGGGATAGCACCTAGACCTTGATTTCAAGCCTCATGACCAACAAGTGAGGGGAGGGGAGGTCAGGATTTGGAGAAAGAGGCCAAAGATTTCGGGCTCAATCTCCTTGTTTTAAATGGTGGTTCTTTCTATACAACTGTCAAAATATATTACAACTGACAATCAAAAAGTATTCATTTTATTATTGTGATATTTCTAAAGTATATCACTTTTTATCAAATTTGACAAATAACTTAAAATCATATTTAATAATCAAATGGAAGGTGAAGGCTGGGTATGGTGGATCATGCCTCAACTACTCGGGAGGTGGAAATGAAGAGGATTAAAGTTGGAGGCAAAAAGTTATTGATAGTCCATGTCACCCAATAAGGCTGGTGGTGTGGGTATGCACTGGTCATTACAGCTACACAGACAGAACAAAAAGAACAGCAGTTCTGGCCTGCCCAGACTAAAATAAAATAGAGAAAGAAAAGAAAAACATTACAGGAAGAGAAAGCAAAGAAAGCCCGGGGTAGTAGCTAGTAGAAATGCATGCCTATCAAGTGACTTCAAAGCCCCGTACCACCAAAAAGAAAAGAGGAAAGAGAAAGTAGAGGGAGGGGAAAGGAGGCAAAAGGAAAGGTCCTAGAACATGGAAAGTGTTTCTTTCCCATGGAAGATATCCGAAGTTTCCCTTCAGGGCCACACCCCCACTAAAAGACCTTGTAGAAATGCCATATGCAGCTATCTACCCTAAGGAAGGCTGATTCATAAGTGTGCCTAACAAAGAATTGCATAAATCCAATATCAAACAACAGTATTGTTTTTCAAAAATATTATAGACATTAGAAAATAAAATTTGGGGCCGGGAGTTTGGCCTAGTGGTTAAAGTGCTTGCCTAGCATGCACGAAGACCCGGGTTCGATTCCTCGGTACCACATACATAGAAAAAAGCCAGAAATGGTGCTGAGGCTCAAGTGGTAGAGCGCTAGCCTTGAGAAAGTCCAAGGACAGTGCTCAGGCCCTGAGCTCAAGCCCAGGCCTGGCCCATAAATAAATAAAAACAGGTTATCAGTCATTGCAATTGCAGGAATGGGGGGTCAATATAAAATATGTGCACAGAGCTCAAATTCCAGTCGGGGCTCCACTTTCACTCACACGGCTCTGAAGGGTAGCGCACCTCCTCTGCACTCCCACACCCATGCACAGCCACGTGTGCGACCCTGGGATGGAGGCAGTCGCGCCCCGAAACGCGATCTGGGTGTGAGCCGTCATTTTGGAGCATCCATTGGGCCGCGAGCCCGGCTCGTAGGACGACCAACCCCGTGGGGTGCGTGCGTGCGTGCGTCCACCTGAAACCCACGCTTGTAGGCCCCGCCCGGCAGTAGCGGGCCCCGCACGGTGAGCGGGGCGTGCTCGGGGTCGCACCCGGGCCTGTTCTCCCCGGCCGGCCCGCGGGGTTCCGGCCGGCGGCACGGGCTGGGACGCTCCTCTCCACCGACACCCAAAGGCGGGGAGGAGGAGCTGCGGTCCCAGCAGGGTGGCCGTCGTGGGAGCACAAGGTCGAGGCGCCGGACGCCCGCCGACCCGGAGCCAGGCCCCGGGCTTCCGGGAGGGCGGCGGCGGGGTCGGCGGGACGCGCTCCGCCCCGCTCCGCCCCCGGGCGCCCCTCTCACCGGGACCACACCGCGCGGCGGGGCCCGGCCGGGCGGCGAGGCGGCCGCGCGGGGAGCCGGGGACCCGGAGCCGAGGAGCGCGGTTCCCCCGTGCGCACCGCGCCGCCGGGCCGGCCGCACGCCCGGGCGGGACCGCGTCGGGGAGCCCGGGGTCCGCCCGGGGCGGGACGCGGCTCGCAGGCCGCCGCCGCCGGCCGGGTCCGCGCCGGCGGGGTCCGGGGCCGGGCCGGGCAGGGCAGGGCAGGGCCGGGGGCGGCGCCGCGTCAGCGCTCAGGCCCCCGGGTCCGCCGCCCGGCCCTCGGGACGGCCTCCCACCCCCGGCTGGCCGCCCGGCCCCGGACCCCCGCCCCGCCCCGGACCCCCCGCCCGGCCCCGGGTCCCCCGCCCGGCCCCGGACCCTCCGCCCGGCCCCGGGTCCCCCAGACCCTCGGGCGGCGCCGGATCAGGCGCCGAGGCCCAGGCCCGCCAGGCGCCCAAGGGCCGGGCCGCCCGCCCCGCGGTGCCCGCCGCACTCCCGACCCACCTCTTCCCCGGCCCTGCCGCCCGGCTTACTTGGCTTTGAGGCCCAGCAGCTCCTCGAACTGCCGGGCCGAGCCGACCTCCACCAGGGCCGAAGCCGCCTCAGCCGCCCCCGCCGCCATGCTGCCGCAGCCAGGCCAAAGCAGCCGAGCGCCGGCCACTCGATGGAGCGGGCCGAGGAGAGGCGGCTGCGCGCGGAGGCCCCGCCCCTTCCCGCCGCCGGCCCCGCCCCCTTCCGCGCCCGCCGGCCTCTGCAGTTCCCTGCCAGGCCGGAGGCGGCGCCCGCGGGCGTGGGCCGCGGAGACAGAGTGTGTGCGCGTGTGCGTGCGAGAGTGTGTGTGTGTGCGTGAGTGTCCGCGTGACTGTGTGTGTGCGTATGCGTGTCCGCGTGCGTGTGTGTGCACACGTGTGTGTGGTGTGTCTGTGCGTGTGTGCTCATGTGTGTGTCCTCGTGTGTGTGGTGTGTACTCATGTGCTCGTGTGTGTGTGGTGTGTCCTCGTGTGTGTGTGCTCGTGTGTGTGTGCATGTGTGTGTCCTCCTGTGTGTGTGGTGTGTGCTCGTGTGTGTGTGGCGTGTGCTCGTGTGTGCGTGCTTGTGTGTGTCCTCATGTGTGTGTGCATGTGTGTGTCCTCGTGTGTGTGGTGTGTCCTCGTGTGTGTGTGGTGTGTCCTCTTGTGTGTGTGCATGTGTGTGTCCTCGTGTGTGTGTGTGGTGTGTGCTCATGTGTGTGGTGTGTCCTCGTGTGTGTGTGGTGTGTGCTCGTGTGTGTGTGCTTGTGTGTGTCCTCGTGTGTGTGTGGTGTGTGCTCCTGTGTGTGGTGTGTCCTCGTGTGTGTGTGCTTGTGTGTGTCCTCGTGTGTGTGTCCTCGTGTGTGTGTGGTGTGTCCTCGTGTGTGTGTGGTGTGTCCTCTTGTGTGTGTGCATGTGTGTGTCCTCGTGTGTGTGTGGTGTGTCCTCTTGTGTGTGTGCTTGTGTGTGTCCTCGTGTGTGTGTGGTGTGTGCTCATGTGTGTGGTGTGTCCTCGTGTGTGTGTGTGTGTGTGCATGCGCGTGTGTGCAGCAGAGCTTGACCACAGCCCCCGGGCGCTGTCGGTCAGCTGTTTTTCTCAAGGCTGGCGCTCACGTCTAGCAGCCTCAGCTGCACTGTGGCCCTGGGCTGATTCATGGCGATAAGGGTCGTTCTGGCCCAGCTTGGCTTCGAGCCTCAGTCTTCAGATGTCAGCCTCCAGAGTAGCCAGCATTACAGGCGTGAGGCATCAGTGCCCAGATTCAGAGGCTTTGTATAAAAGAAAACGCAGGGAGAGCGTGCCTGGTCACTAACGAGCTCTGCACTGAGTACATGTTGAAATGGTATGCTACCCTTCTTTACCAGAGCATTTTAAGTTACACAATGATGCTTCACTTGTGACTCACTTTGTACTTTTCTAAGCAGCCACTGGAACCCGCCACAGGTGTGACTCACCTTGAGAAACAGATGTGACTAAAAATGTACAGCATTCCACATTCAGCAGGAGAAACTGCTTTCTGTCTTGGCTGTGTACCCGTATGGACATAAGACTAGATAATAAACAAACACATTACTGTATCGGACTTTGGTACCTGGCATATTGTATATACGTCTACTTGAGTATTGCAAGTGGGAAGGTAAGGGAAAAACAAGGTGAGTGGGAGGGAACAGGAGAGGGAAAGTGAGAGAAAAACATGGGAAGCACAACAACATTCAAGAAGTAATGTACCCATTACCTGATGAATGTCACTGGAACCTCTTTGTATATCACTCCAACAATAAAATAAAATTTAAAAAATAAACAAATACAAGTTCACTGAAATCTGATCAAAACAGTAGATTGTGTGCAAATATTCACATCCGAATTATGATGTTGTTTGGCAGTTTTTGCAAAAAAAAAAAAAAAAGTCACCATGGGGGTAGAGTTAAAACAAGGGGACAAAGTATAATGTTAGATTGGGGGTTGGCACACCCGAGTATCAGATGTGACATGGGTATGTAAATGCTGGTGGGCACTCACACCGTCTACAATTCTCACTTAGGATCCCTGAAAACCACCCTGCCACCCTTCCCCAGTTATAGCTAAGGAACAAGCCCAGGCACACGGCGGGTAGGACCGTGGCACCTCACGTTCTTATCACCCACTGCTGCTCTAGGGACTCCACTAATTTCCCTCAGGGCACGTTAGGGCCCAGAGGGAAACACTGGCATTTCCATACTTGGTGGTTTGGGCCTGTAACAGAAAACCTCTTAGCTCTTCCACTGCCCAAAATTTGAGAAACATAGATCAGGAAATTGGGCTGGCGTTTGCCCATGTCTGTGCAGGATGGTGCTGGGGCACTGGCATTCTGCTGCACCTATGTGTGAGCATCTTTCTGCCATGAGCAAGGACTCCCACCTAGCTGCCAGTCCTGCCTGGTTGGTAATGGCCTTCCCAGCATCACACTTGCCCCCAGCCGTCTGAGATGAGACCATGAAGTCACCCCTGAGGGAGCTGGATGGCAACTCAGGAGCATGTAGCAAAGAGACCAGAACCTGCAGCTTAGGAGCTTGAAGTCCTGACCTGGGAGAAGGCAAGGAGTCCGTGCTGGGGCTTTCTGAGTAAGCATCTGCTTCTGTGTGTGATTATTTTGCAAGGTAACAATTAGTATGTACTTTTCTTAAGTAGGCAAGATAATATTTAGCCATGAATGTGTATGTGTGAGCTTGAACTCAAAGCCTTGTACTCTCACTCAGCTTTCTTGCTCAAGCCTGGAATTCTGCTGGAGCCATATCTCTAGTTTCCCCTCTTTTATTTTTTCTGGTTAATTGGATTTAAGTCTCGTGGCTTCCATCCTGATCCTCAGATCTCAGCCTCTTCAATAGCTAGGATTATAGACAGGAGACATTGGAGCACAACTAACTATAAAATTTAAATGATGTGTTGTTCATTACTCTGGCCAAATATTACTCAGTGGGCCTAATGCCAGCAACTTTAACAGTCCCAAACAACTCACCCCGTAGGGAAATATATCTGGTACACTTAAAGAAAAACTGGGAGTCCAACTTCCACCTGTTTGGGTCCCTGCAAACCCTATCTGTAAGCACAAAGAGGTACTGCAGGGGGATACTGGAAATGAGAAAGCACAACATTAAAAACTGTTGTTACTCAAGTAAAACAGCCAAGGTTTCCCTTCTTTTAAGAGAGACGCTTAAATTCCAATTACTCCGCCCCCAAAGACCAGTTGAGAATAACCCCAACTGGAGGGAATTAATTTCCTTAGGAATTTCACTAGTGCAAGATTAATGGAGCCCCTGCAGAGAAACAGTAAAGCTGTAAGTACAGTAGATTTGCACCTGAAGGATACATATTTTAATTTCTGTTCTCAAGCTGCGATAACATCTTCTGAGCTACTCTAAAAGCATAAATGAGCCCTGGCACATTTGCTGGGAACTTGTTCACGCTGAGCTCCCTGGGGCAGCCTGGAGATTGCCTGGTCCAGGGGCTGCTGGCCTCATACCGCCTTTAGAGCTGGGGCTCCAACTAAGCTCTGGCCAGGGGTGGAGCAGGAGTGCAGGGCAGGGTAAGAACAAACACATCTTCCTGGGCACCCTGGACTCTTGGGACCAATTGGCCCAGCCTGGGGTGGCATTCGGAATGGCACTCATGGACACAGAACTTCCTGTGCGACGCCTGACTTCAGGTGACAGCTGAGCAACTCAAAGATGGATGGCCTCCCACCTCCCCCTCTGGAGCCCTGCTGGAAATCTCAGCCCTCTGTCCATTCCCGGCTCTGGCCTGAGAATGGGTCTGTGAATGTGTTGATGGCAGGTCCATCACTGAACTGAACGGAGCCATCATCCCCTTCCTTCTCTCCCTGGCAATAGAGACTCTCTGCCTATCACTCGGAATACCAAGGACCAGCCCGGGATGCAGAGCAGGACTGCAGACCTTCCCATCCCAACTCCTAGCACCGGAAACCTAGTCTGGGGACAAGTCAGCCAATTTTCGTGTTCTCTTCCTTACCAGAAACTGCTTTTATGAGAGGAACTCGATGTATATGCTTGCTATAAAGGTTGTTTATGCTGTCATAGCCAGATTTTTATTGGTTGTATTTTTGCTGCACTTGCTTGAAAAATAATTATTTTCAAAGAAAAGAAGAATTACATACCCAGTAAACTAAATAAGACTCACTGTTTATTAGGGACCTCTGACAGCTCCTCAAACATGAAAAAAAGATTTCCAAGCAGTGAATGGACAATTTATGTGCAAGTTTATTTGTAAAGCAGATTTCAAGACATACTTCATCTTGGCTCTGCCAATAAAAATACATTCCATTTCTTCTCAGAAGTATGCATTGTCCAATGGCTCAAGTAATCTGGTTTCCCCTAAGAAGACAGGCAGGAGAAGCATGTACCCCGAACCTAATCTAGACAGGCTGGAGAAGCATGTACCCCAAACCTAATCTAGCTGTACCTCAGGCAAGCTTGGGATTGAATGCTTTGGGGCATTCAGAAAACAAACAAACAAAAAAAAACGTGATTGTGGCCATAAAGCACACTCTAGAGGAATGTGTTTATAAGAAATGTAGCTCATAAGTCTTAACCCAAGTGCTGCAGTCCCCCAAAATTCCTTGCTTACAATAATTCTAAGCATGTTTTTAATTATAGATTACAGTGTGGGAGAGGACTCATCTTGGGAGTCAACTGCCCATTCTCCAACCTCTTCCTTGAGTTCTCATCTGCTCTTCTTCCCACCATTAGCCTAAGCCCAGCGGTTGTAGAGCAGGTTTCCAGGCTGCAGGTGGCATCACTGCCTCTCCAGGAGCCTGAGTCCTTTCTTCAACCTGGAGACCACAACTGGGAAACACAAATGGACTGCCTCTGCAGAGCCTCTGCTTATTCCCTCTCCACCAAAACCTGCTTCCCCTGACTTTAACACTCCCCATCTATGCCGTGTATTTGAGATCCTAAAACTGTCACCCACACAGGAGAGCATATATAAAAGATGCTAGTAAGCTAGGCACCGGGCACTCATGCTTACAATTCTAGTTACTCAGAAGACTGAGGTCTGAAGATCACAGTTCAAAGCCAACCCAGGCAGAAAGACCCTGTGAGACTCTTTTTTTTTTTTTTTTTTTTTGCCAGTCCTGGGCTTGAGCTTAGGGTCTGAGCACTGTCCTTGGACTTTCTCAAGGCTAGAGCTCTACCACTTGAGCCTTAGTACCACTTCCAGCTTTTTTCTACGTATGTGATACCAAGGAATCGAACCCCGGTCTTTGTGCATGCTAGGCAAGCACTCTACCACCACCAGGCCAAACTCCTGGCCCAGCCCTGTGAGATTCTTATCTCCAATTAACCACTCAAAAACCAGAAGTGGAGCTGTGGCTCAAAGTGGTAGAGTGCTAGACTTGAGCAAAGGCCCCTGAGTTTAAGCCCCATGACTGGAAAAAAAAATTACAAAATGCTAATGGGGAAAAGAAGAAAGAATGCACACACATAACAATGTATTTCTATAGGTAACGTTACCATTTATGAAGCACAGTCCCCTCCCAAGCACCCCAGACACAAGTCCCCTCAATACCTCACTGGCCCTGAGCAAACACAATCAGCACATGTTGTCTGTGCTGCACATTCGTTCCTTTTTGAGTCCACACATTCTGCATGTCCAGAGTGTTGTGTGTTCCATGTCTCTGCTCCTGCTTGTAGTCCTTAGCCACAGAAAGCCTGCCCATGTCACAGACAAACCATTTGTGCGATGGTTTCACAGGTTCCCACACTCCAGGGTAGCGCCTGGAGGCTTGGTTGTGAGCTGATGGGAGTTGGGGAAATGATTGGATTGTGATGCTCTGACCTAATCAGTGAATTAATCCCTTAATGAATTCATTAAGGCATCCAATAACGATGCTGTGGGAAGGTGGGGGGCCTGGCTGCGGGAAGGGGGTGAGAGGAGGTTATCTTCCCCCCTCCCCGCCCCTTCCTTTGTCTCTTTTCTACTTCATAGATGTCATGAAGTGAGCATGTGCTGCACCTTGACCTCCAGTCATGATACTCCAGCCTGCCCGCCTGCCTGGAGCAACAGAGCCAGCGGACGACACACTGAAACCCTGGACCAAAATAAACCCTTCCTCCTTCGGATTGCTTCTCTTGGGTGTTTGTTACAATGTGAAAAGCAATGTGACACAGCTCATAAAACCAGAAGTAATTCTCTCTCTTTTTATATTTTATTGTCAGGATAATGTATAGAGGGGTTACAGTTACATTCGTCAAGTAATGGGTACATTACTTCTCGAACCTTGATACCCCTTCTCATGTTTTTGTTCCCCTTAAAACCAGAAGTAATTCTTCAGGAATCTAAGATGGTCTAGCCATTTGAACTTTGGCTGCATAGCTCCAGGCACTCACCCTCAACCAAGATGAGTCGAGGGGACCCACACAGGCCACCTGAGTGGATTCTCAGCAAGCCTCGGTAGTCTCTTATAGATTACTTAGGTACAGAAGTACCACTTCCCAAGGCAGACACGGGAGTGGCAGAGGGCGCCATGCAAGTCCCTCTTGTCTGCAGAAGGAGTCAGAGTACAGAGTCTGGAAAATGGCGGAGAAACACCTATCATACATTGCACACAGACACACCTGTGTATCACACATGCACACAGGAAACAGGCTGATTCTCTGACCATGACAGATGCCATCCCAGCCTGGAAAGTAAATCCACTGAGCTTCAGTCAAACACTGACCACAATTATCTTCAGCAAGACATCTCAGACATCTGCCACACCAGCGTGGCTTTTTCCACATCCTGCAGCCTCTAAAACAATTTTTCTCCTAGTATCAGATGAAGAACACTGTCCTACTGTTACAGTGACTAATTTACGTCATCTGAATTCCAGTTGCAGCATCACTTCTAGAGTTGATCAGCCATGTTTGGCCCCCATGAACAAACCCTGTGGAGTGGGGAGGGTGGTGTGGGCAGAGCTACATGGCCCCCAGGCCTCCCTCCCTCTCCGGGAGGGACACAGCGGCAGCTGCCTTAATGAGCTCCGGCAGCTCAAAGACTGAGAAGCAGTAAGATGACCCTGGAGGACTGGGAGACTTTGGAATTGCTGTACCCCTTAGGCATTCACAGAAGAGAAGATTGTAGACTGGAGTTAAAACTACCTCAAATTTATACAATGAGGATTTTTTTCCTCCTGTGAAACCAGGGTATTCCTTTTTCTAGAAACGAAAGGGAAAAGGCAAATGACCACATTTTAAAAGACGTACAGGCTCGTTGACAGGCGAGTCTGCACATCACATTCTCCTGTGATGTCACTCATTTCATAATGGTAAAGCAAGCACTTGGTGATGAACCACAAGGGCCTGATATTTCATTTGCTTGAAACACAGAGGTAACAATACCAGAGGACTTTCCAGCTCAGATCTATAGTCTCTCTCAGCTTACAGGGGGTGATGTGACTAAGAAATACATGACAGTCAGGGAGACATGTCCTTAGATAGGACACCCATGGATGAGACCTTCGTGGAGGTCAAGGGCAGAGCCACCCTCCTTGAGCTGTATCTAGCCTACTGCGTAGTCAATCGGAAGCCCTGCCAGCCACCCGACTCATCAGAAATCTGGCTGAATGCAAGAAGCGGCTGCCCTGAGATTGAGGGCAGGATAGGCAGGATATTGAGAGCCTAAGTAGAAAATTCCATCTAGCTGGGACAATGAGTATGTACCACCACAGCCAGATGTTTTCTGTTCCAGCTGACCTTTAACCCTGATACTCCCAAATTCCATCTCCAGAGTAGATGAGATTACAGATGTGATCTACCCGGCACAGTGCTTCTTGCTTTTTAAGACAAAGTTTAATCTGTCGCCCAAATGGCCTTTGAGCTCTCAATACTTTTGCTTCATGCATCTCAGGCATGAACCACTGCACCTGGTTAAGCCCCATCTTCTAAACTGCTGTCTTATTCCTATTGTCTCGAACTCTCTAACCTTCTTTCCAGACTGCTGGGGACCAAGAGAAATGTTCTCATCAATTTGGGTAGGAATCTTTATTTTCCAATTTCCATACACTCTAAATCACTGCATCTCAGTGACACTACAAGTGAGCAGACTCTCTTGGGGAAGTGATTCACAGATGCATTCCTGGCCACCCAGTTTTCTTGCCTCTTGCCTAGGGTTATTACAGCGTTCCTTACCCAGGGCCCAGTTATTATTGGCCATAACTGTATTTACCCTGCAGAGATACGTCCTTTTATGTGGGGTATAAATATTAAATAACAATGCTCTGGAATACCTGGCCACTGGTACAGAGGGTAAAGTGGAATTCCAGAGGCATCTCAAGGCCTGGTTTTCCCCTAAAGTGAAAGATAAATAAAAATCATTAACACTATTTAGCAATCCCTTTGGAAGACGTGATCTCTTATTTACCAGAGATGTAGTATGTGAGTTTGCATGTGTTTGCTTTTGTTTTATAATTTCAAGTAGTCAGGAAATATTGCATTCACTGGCAATCAATTTATTTTGATTGATAAAAAGGGGTTAATAAAAACTCCCTTAGAAATAAAAAGAAGGCGAATAGTAATATATCTTTCATGGTACCTTCTTTCAGCTGTGCATAAAGAGAGCAAGCTTTTTTACTTCTCCCCAATAAGTCTTCTCCTCTTATTTTCTAGACCTAGTGAGTCATTTATAATCCTTATTATTGCCAACCCACACACCAATGCAGCATCAGTCATATCTCCATGCTAGGGGTTTCTCCTTTCTGGGCTGTGAGAGCTGAGAGGCAAAAACCCTATAATTTATATGAAAGCACATGCCAACAGTGGATTATCAAACATAACCAATGTGACTTCGTACACTTGAAAATAAAAAAAATTTAGGACGAAGTGTAAATCACCATGCTAAAGTTTCCGCCTATTGTCGAGACCAAGTCTAACACAGAAAATAGACCAGGGCACAGCATTTAACATGCAGTTCCAGGCTTTTAGAAGCAGAGATTAAAATGAGATGCAATTAATGTGTTCTACTTAAATGTGCAGCCTCAGTTTTAGAAAGCACGTTATTTATCTATAGTACTTGGAAGAAAATGCAAAATAATAGACTCTTTTCTTAAAAGCCTTACCTTCTGTACAGTTAGCGTTTGGAGGTACACAACAGGGCAGCTATGGCTCAAACAGGATTCTAATTTGCACAAGCCATATAGTCTCTCACATTAAATATGGATCCATTTAGGGTCAGCTTCACAGGGCACCCTTACCAAGTCAGAAAATGGTTTAGAGAAATTAGCTTGCATCAGGAAAGCTGAAAAGCAGCGGGTTGTTATCTGCCCCGTTGAGGTACCTCAGCGTTATTAAAAGGGTTTCATTAGAACAGACTCGTACTCAGCTTCATCAAAACAAAACTATAACCTAAGCACGAGTGCAGAGTGCACCCTAACAAAGCCACAGCTTCCCAGCACAAGGGTGTGGTGGCCTGGGGAGACCTCCCCCTCCCCCTCCGGGGATGAAAGCCCCTCCCCACAACAAGAGGTACGAGAGACAGCCAGGCTTGGGACCTGTGAGACGATCCTAAGTGGCTATTTTAGCAACCTTTGGACTGGAGCATAAACTAAAAGTGCAATTATATAGATAAGGCGTACTGTCTCAAGTCTGGTGCCATAGTGCATATCTGCAATCCCTGTACTTGGCAGAGGCAGAAGAACCATGAGTTGAAGGCCAAGCTAGACAACATAGCGAGACTCTGTCTAAAATCAAAAACAGGCCAATGAATTAACAAATACAAGTGGCCTGAGCTGGCCTGCGTACTTTGTTATTTTATCCCGTGTGAGTGCCAAGCACCAGGAGCTCACACTTGTGATCCTCGTTACTCAGGGGGCTGAGATATGAGAATCAAACCCGACCTAAGCAGTAAACTCCAATTAGCCAATGGAAGGCCACAAGTGGAAGTGTAGTTCCAACAGTAGACTGCCAGCCTTGAGCGGGAGCATCTCGGGAATAGAGCCAGCATTGAGCTCAGGCCCCAGTACTGTTTGTTTCACAGAGCCTAGAAGAGGATCCTTATCAGCCACAGAGGGGACAGAATGCTGGTCCCCTCTCTTTGAGGCTTTCTAGATCTGCCACAACTGATTCACACAGCCCTGGACTGAGCATCCATCTTGGGCCCAACTTGTGACAGGTTCTGGGCAAACACAGACATCACTGGAGGGTGCACAGCCCAGTGGGAAGGCTCTGGCAGGTCAGGTGTCAGGAGCAGACAGAAGAGAGAAGAACTCTAGCTGCACCTTGAGTCATGAGAGCAGGCAAGGCAGGAAAGAAAGGCAGGGATGACAGGAGGCAAACACAAGATGAAGCAGAGCCTGACATGCAAACAGCTTCCCATCCTGTTTGCAGTGCACTCGTCAGAAGCCAGTCCTTGAGCTGGGTGAACACAGGCCTGTACGCCCAGAGTCAGCCAGGGCTGCAGGCAAGACACCATCAAGACCCAAAAAAAAGAGGGAAGGGGTGACATTTTCCAAAAAGAAATGTACTCTTGGAAGTGGTGCTGTGGCGTAAGAGGTAGGTAGAGCACTAGCCTTGAGCTCAGGGACAGCTCCCACCACGCAGGTCCAGAGTTCAAGCCCCACGATCAACAACGACAACAAAAAAAGAAAAAGAAAAAAGAAAAAGCTCTTTACCTGACTTACTACATCTTTATAGTAACAATCAACTTTAAAAAAAAAAAGATAAATAAACGGAAAGAGAAAAAGAAAAGGGAAGAAAAGAAAGGAAAGCCCCCCACCCCTACCTGGCAAGTGGGCTGGGCTCCTTCATGGATGGGTGCAGTCCTGGAGGATTAAGTGAAATCAGGTCAGTGAGTTCCTTCCTGGGGAACTAGCATCAGGGAAAGGCTGTGAATCAGGAAACATAGCCACAACAGCACAACACCCCCCACCGGCCCTAGAGGATCACTGTGACTGCTTTGAATAAGCACTAGAGATCTGAAGAGATGTGAGATTCCGCTGCTCGAGAGGAGCATGGTGGCTGCTGTAGATAGCATGGTTCTCCTAGAAGGGGACCTTGCAGTCAAAGCTGAACACCAAGCAGGAATAGAACACACACAGTGCAGGGACACGCCCTCAGGAAAGAAGGTATCTAAAGACACCGAATTCCAAACTTCACACTAGTGCCCAAGGAAGACACGGCTTTCTTCTTAATTAACACTTATAAGTTACACAATTTCATGGTATAAATGAGTGCAGTTCATCTGTATCCACCTCATCCCTCTGTCACTCTCCCCAATCACACTCCTCTTCCTAAAAC
This sequence comes from Megascapheus bottae, assembly GCF_031878675.1. NCBI lineage: Eukaryota > Metazoa > Chordata > Mammalia > Rodentia > Geomyidae > Megascapheus > Megascapheus bottae. Next base: position 2,335,914 of record NC_143523.1, read on the forward strand.
AATTTCAGCGGGGTTCATTGTTTTATTTTCATTCACGGGACTAAACTCTTCAGTCTTTGTCATCCACATTCATGCTCTTTGTGGGGCCTCGCCCTATGAGCAGCGTCCCACAAAAGTCTGTTTCACTTTCCTGTATTCTTTCTAGGGGGCGGGAGGTACAGAGTTCCTTAAAAAGACGTCAGGAGGGAAGGGAAGGAGCGCATTTCAACACAAAAGATGGACCAGGCTCTGTGCCCCATGGCTAACAGAACCAACCTGAGGCTTCCCTGCTGGGTCCTTCTGCTTTCCCTCACATGCCAAGTAAAGAATCAGTCGTGAAGGGCACGGATTTTGTTTATTATTGGTTTTGGTGCCAGGCTTGAACTCAGGACCTGGGTGGGCTCTGTCCCTTGAGCTTTATTTATTTATTTATTTATTTTTTTATTTGCCAGTCCAGGCTTGAACTCAGGGCCTGAACCACTTCCAGCTTTTTTCTATGTATGTGGTACTGAGGAATCCAACCCAGGTCTTCGTGCATGCTAGGCAAGCACTCTTCCACTAGGCCAAACTCCTGGCCCCCTTGAACTTTTTTGCTCAAGGCCAGCGCTCTACCACTTGAGCCATAGCTCCACTTCCCTTGTTTTGGTTTTTGGTAGTTTGTTAGTGACAAGACTCTCATGGACTTTTCTGCCTGGGCTGGCTTCAAATCATCTCAGATCTCAGCTTCCTGAGAAGCTAGGATTACAGGCATAAGCCACCAGTGCCTGGATCAGAGATTTATTAAACTACATGGGAATGTTTCAGGAAAAGAGGCACAGTAAGCATCCAGTTTGTCTTTGAGGTGGATGTGAGCTTTAGGTTTAAATAGAGATGGAATCAAGGTAAGGTCAGTCCCAGGTGTGGTCAGGAGTGGTCAGGGGAATGGCCTGTTTACCCATCATTTCAGGATGGTCAAGTGCCTTCTGGACACAATCATAAAGTTCTTATTTGCGGGCTGGTAATCATTGATTCTTTCTTTCTTTTTTTCTCTGATGTCTCTGCAAGCAAGCTAGTGTGCTGCTTCGTTCCTACTTCACAGACAGGCACAGAATGAGCACTCTCGCCAGCACAGCACTCGTGGTGAAAATGAACCTCTCTGGACACCTGGTGGCCTAGTGCTCTGCTGGGGAAAGCTAAAGGCAGTCACAGCAGCTGTCTCCAGCATAGGCTCCTTAGACAGTGCTCACTACTCCAGAGCACAATGAGAGCAAATGGCCACTCTTGAGGCAGGCACTGTGACTCTCCTCACGTGGGAAGGAGAAAGGTGTTCTGGCCTTTAGACAGCTTGCCTTAGGAACTAGAAATAAACAGGATCAGAAATCCAGCCACTGTCTTCCTGGAAGCCACTTTCGCTGAAGGGAATGGGCATGATGAGCTGTTGATGATGTGACCTTCTTTTCACTAGTGAGTATGTTTTAAATTCTATGAAATAGCAATTATATAAACATTGCCATCTTAACTTTGAAATAAAGTCTCCCTCTATATCCCAGGCTGGCCTCAAGCATGAGATCTTCCAAGTGCCAGACCTGGCTCATCTTGACCATTTCTAGAGGTACAGACCAATATTGGGGAACCATAACCATTGGCCATCTCAACTCATCTCTTCAAAATAAAACTCTGTCTCAGTCAAGGCCAGCTCTCCTAGCTCCTGGCCATCACACTCTACTCTCTTTGTGAATGTGACCTCTCTGGGTTAGTAGAATCTGTCTTCCTCACTTTTTGTGACTGGTTTATTTCCCTAAGTATGAAAGTCTGCAATCCACCCATGTTGTAGCATAAGTCGGTATGTTTTCCCAGGTCATGGATAGACCTTGTGTCCTCTTCAGGCTATCAGTGAGTGTCTGGGCTGTGACAGTTTATGGAGATGGTGGGCGATGCCACGAACGTGGATGCTTCTGGGTCCAGACACTTTGTGTGTATACCCAGAAGTGGAGCTGCTAGCTCACAGGGAATCTGATTTTTAATCAAATGCATACTGCTTGTGGCTGCAGCATTTTACATTCCCCACCAGCATGTGGGCCCCCACTGCCTCATATCCCAATGTCTCAGCCAATTCTTATTCTTTGTTTTCCTGTTTTGGGGAGAGAGGGGAGGAGAGAAGGTGAAGGAAATAGTTTGGCTCTGTAGCTCAGGCTGGTCTGAGTGCAGTCCTCCTACTCAGGCCTCCCAAGTGTTGGAATGACGAACATGCACCGCCATGCCTTGCTCTGGATGTCAGGTGCCATGTGACAGTGGGTTTCATTCATACCCTTCTCATCACCATAAATCACCATTTATGTATCTTTTTAGAAGACATGTCTACTCACCATTGCTCCATTTTAAATCTTTGTTATTTTTGACCTGAAAGCATTCTTTATAAATTCCAGATACTAACACTTTATCAGATACCTGATTTACAAATACTTTCTCAGCTTATGCAATGGCCTTTCACTGAATCAATGGACATCATTTGAGACACGAACATTTAAAATTTAATGTTTTATCTTGCTTCCTTGGTAGTGGGGCTTTGAACTGCCTGTTAGACTGGTGCTCTAGCACTTGGGCCCCAGGGTTTTAAATTTTGATAGGGCCCAGCTTATCTATTCTCTCTTTTGTGGATTGCTTTGTGGCATCTCATGCATGAAATCAATGTCACAGAACTTTTCCGATATTTTCTTCTGATAGTTCATGTATTCATTCCATCTACATCAATATTTAAAAGTTTCATGGATGCCATACCTTATTTTGTGTGACCTGACCTCGGACCAGCTGTCTTGATTGTGTGTGTGTGTATCAAGGCTAGTGCTTCACCAATTGAGCCACAGCTCCACGCCCAGCTTTTCTGCTGTTTCACTGGAATAAGAGCCTCACAGCCTCTCCTACCTGGATGGGTACTCGACAAGGATCCTCAGACGTCATTCAGCCTGTATGTCGCTAGGTTAGCAGTTGGGCGCCACTGGTATCTGGCACTGTAGTATTATTTTTGACGATAGAAACATCGGGGGCTGGAAGGTGGCGCAGGGGCCGCGTGCTCGCGGAACGCGCATGGGGCTCTGGGTTCACCTCCCTAACACCAGGCGGGGCTCGGGAGACGGAGGCAGGAGTGGGGAGGAGCGACGCAGGGACGGTGCTCAGGCCCCACCACTGGCAAAAGCAAGCACGACGACCGCAGGTGGTTTCGGCGGTGGCCGTCGGCCGTGCCCCTGCGGCTCCAAACGCGAAGCGCACGCGATTGTCACTTGCAAAGAAGCACTAAGGTGGGAGCCCGACGAAGGCGTAGCTCCAGGGCACCGGTCCGGCAAGCGCGGGATCCCGGGGGAAAGTCCCCGTTCTGCAGGGGAGGGGGCAGAGTTTCATAATGAATATTTAACTACACTGAAGAACAGAAATACACCGGGCGACCGCCACCCACGGCACAGGCAGGCAGCGGGAGGCTCCCCAGCCCGCGCTCGGTCCGGAGCCCGGCCCGTACTCCTCCAGCGCGGCGCCGGAGGAGCCCGGCTGCCGACGGGCCGGGAGCCCCGGTAGACCGCCGCCGCCCGGAAGTGAGATGCTTCCCGGGACCACAACTCCCCGAAGCCCTCGCGGCCTCGCCCGTGTGGATTGGCTCACTGAGCTATCTGTCAGTCCAGCAGCGTCAGGAGAGGATGCCGGTGGGACGCAGCGGCCAATCACAAGAGAGAGGAGGCGGGCCGTCCCCTCGTCCCCTCGAGGGCTTGGCAGAGGCGGGACGGGTCTTGAAGAAATGGGCCCCCGGCACCTCGCGGCCGGTCTGCGACTGGAGAAGTGACCACCGACTCTTCTTTAGGGACCAGCGACCCGGGGCAGACGGGCGACGCCCCGACCCTGTGACCACAGGAGGATTCTGGGCTCCGCTACTGCTGCCTGCAACGCTCGCTCTGCCTGGCGGGGCTCCCGCGCTCCTCGGGACCACGCCCCCCACGCCTAAGCGACTTCCCGGGACACGTGACGGGGCGCGGCGCTGCCCGGCTCGGCGGCGGTGTCCTCATGGACGTCCTGTCTCTGGGAGGATGGCGGCGGCGGAGGCCTGAGGAGCTGCTTTTTCCGAGGGACGCGGTGAGGCACGGGTTCCGGGAGGAAACCTGAGGAAAGGAAAGGCGGCGCCGCGGGCGAGCCCTGCCCTCCATCCCCCGGCCTCGCCTCGGGGGGCGACCCTGCGGGCGGGAGGGGCGGGGCGACCCTCGGGGCGTGGCGTGGCGGCCCTGCGGGAGGGGCGGGGCGACCCTGGGGGCGGGGGCGAGGCGGCCCTGCGGGAGGGGCGGGGCGACCCTGGGGGCGGGGCGGCCCTGCGGGAGGGGCGGGGCGGTGGGAGGGGCAGGGCGACCCTGCGGGCGGGAGGGGCGGGGCAGCCCGGTGGGAGGAGCGGTGCGACCTTGGGGGCGTGGCGTGGAGTGGCGGGGCGACCCTGGGGGCGGGGCGGGGCGGCCCTGCGGGGGGGCGGGGCGATCCTGCCGGAGGGGCGGGGCTTGCGCGCGGCGGCCGGTCGTCCCGCCCCTCGCTCGCGCCTGCGCGGAGAAGCTGCGGGGCTGGCGCGTGCGGACGAGACTCCGGGTGCGAGGTATCGGCGACCCGGCGCGGCCCTCAGCCCTCAGGGCGGGTCCGCGGGAGGACTGCGGGCTGGCCGGGGCGGGGGAGAGGACCGCAGGGGGTTCCGGGAGGGGTCCCGGGCGAGAGCCGGGCGGGAGCAGGACGCAGACTCAGCACGGCGCCCCCGCCGCCGCGGGCCCGGGCCGCTGCCGACCCCCCGCGTCCGCGTCCCGCCGGATTCCACGGTCCTTCGCGCACCAGAGGCGAGGAAACTGAGGCGCGCGAGGTCAATCGCCGTGCGGCTGGAGCCGCCGGGAGGCCGGGCGGGCTGCGCGCGCGGCTTCGGGGCGGGTGGGCGCCGCCCGCGCCGGGAGCCGTCCAGGTGAAGCAGCAGCTCCAGGCGTGCGGCGCCGCGGCCCGGCCTGGCCCCCAGGCCCCGGAGGGCGCGGGGTCAGCCTGGAGCGCGTGTCCGCCCCCCCGGCCTGGACGGAGGCTGGCTGGTGTGAGAGCCGGGTCGCGGGCACCCGCCGACGCGTCGGCTGAGGCCTCGGCGCTGGTATTGCTTATCTGACAGTTGGGCAGCTCCTGGCCCGAGCGCAGGCCCCTTGGCCTGGCTGCCCCAGAGCTGGCCCAGGACCCCTCCGGCGGTTGACCGAAGGTAGGAGAGTCTGATGGACTTTGCTTCTCCAGCCGGGCCTCAGACCAAGTATTCTCAGGGGCAGCGATGAGAGGCCGACCCCACCCACCAGACCCCCGGGGGTCGCCTGGCTGGGGACTGCAAAGCGGTCAGCTTCGGGTCCCACTCTCATCATCATCACTTAGCCATGGGGCTTGGCCGCTGTCCCTGAGCTCTTCACCTGAAGGCTAGAGCCCTGCCACTTAAGCCACAGTGCCACTTGTGATTTTCTAGTGGTGGATTGGACTTCCATGTCCAGGCTGGGTTTGAACCTTGATCCTACGATTACCGGTGTGAGCCGCCGGTGCCCAGCCTAACTCCCATTTTGTATGGAGCTACTCCTTGTCAGCACCGTTTGCCTTTCTTCCCTCTCGTCCTCAGTGCTGAGGGTGGAACCTAGGGCCTTATGCATGTTAGGCAAGCACCCTGTCCCTGGCTAAATCCCCAGCCTTGTCTGTCGTTTTCATGGTGGCCATTCTGGAAGGTGAGAAGTGGTGTTCCATTGTGCTTTAAATGATGAACATCGATCGTTTCCTATAGTTAATGGTTCTTTATATGCTTTCATTGCAGGAATTTTCCCCTCCAGTTTTTTTGTATTGTTTTGTTTTCTGCAGTCTGGAGCTTGGCCTAGTAGTAGATTGTTCACTTAACATGCATGAAGCCCTGGGTTTAATTCTTGGCACCACGTACACAGAAAAAGAAGTGGTGTTGTGGCACAAGTGGTAGAGCACTAGCCTTGAGAAAGCCCAAAGACAGTGCCCAAGCCCTGAGTTCAAGCCCCAACACTGGCCAGAAAAAAAAAAAAAGCTCTTTTTCTTTTAAAAATTTTATCTTATTTTTATTTCTTTTCTTTTTTTCTTTTTTTTTGGGGGGGGGGTGGCAGTCATCGGGCTTGAACTCTGTGCCTGAGTGCTATTCCTGAGCTCTTCAGTTCATGGCTAGCACCCTACCGCTTGTGCCACAGCACTACTTCCAGTTTTCTGGTGGTTAATTGGAGATAAGAGTCTCACAGACTTTCCTGCCTGAGGTTGGTTTCGAACCATGATTCGCAGATTTCAGTCTCCTGAGTAGCTAGGATTTACAAGTGTGAGCCAAATGCTGTCATTTGCAGCCCCACAATTTCAAAAGTGATGAAATTCAGTTTTTCAAATTATTTCTTCTATGGATTACACTGTTAGTATTTGAGAAATCTCTGCCTGTCTTAATTAATATCTCAAATTTTTTACTATGATCTCTAAATATTTTATGCTATTTGTGAGTGTATGTGTGTGTTTGTTTTGGGTCAGCATATCACTGTGTATCCAAGCAGGCCTCAAACTCAGGTCCTCCGCCCCTGCCTCCCAAGTGTCGGGATTACAGGCTTTATTGCATTAGATATCTGGTCCATTTAAGTGTTTGCTTGTGTTCAGAGGCAGAGTCCTTTGTTCACCTTCCTTTTTGTTGGATCAATCATGGGGCTTGAACTCTGCACCTGGGCATTGTTGGTGCTGAGCTCCTCAGCTCATGGCTACCACTCTACCCCTGGAGCCACAGCCCACTTACAGTTTTCTAGTGGTTAATTAGAGATAAGAGTCTGATGGACTGTAGTGCCCGGGCCAGTGCCCGGGCAGGCTTTGAATCAGGATCCTCAGATCTCAGCCTCCGTAGTAGCTAGGATTACAGGCGTGAGCCACCACACCAGGCTCATTCATCTTAAATGTGGGTGTTGAGTCATCCCAACACTACTCCTGATAGACGTTTCTTCCACCGATCCCTTCTGACACTGTTGTCTAATGCTATTTGACCAGAGATAGGACATCTTTCTGCATGTGGTTTTCCTTATGCCATAGCACACTCTTGACACTGGAGCCATAGGCTACGGCTACATTCAGTTGTGAAGTCTTTTCATGCATTATTTAGCTTTTAGTGTGTTTTATTTTTAAATCTTGTTTCTGTAACTAGACTGAAAGTACACTGAAGCCCCAGCACCATCTTTTCAAATCCCCAGGCCTCACTGAGTTGTCAAAAGCCCCTGGCCTCATTTTCCCAGTCCCTAGATGTAAATAAAACTTTTGCCTTCCATCACTGCAGGACCATTGTGAGGAAATGAAGTTACACAGCGGAAACACTTGAAACTAGCTTTCTGTAAATACAAGGGACAGGGCTGTGCTTAACCAGGAAATATGTGTAATTACTTTAAGATTGTTAATATTAATTAGATTTACAATTTATGCTTACAGTGTACTTGTAAATCCATTAAAAAATTGTATACTCTGGTTTGAACTCTTAACCTTGTGCAGGTACTTTACCATTTGAGCCACACCCGTTTCTTTCATAGCTTTTTGGATAGAGTCTTGGCATTTTTCCCTAAAGCTGTCCTGGAGCTTGGTCCTCCTACTTAATGCCTCCCATGTGTCTAGGATTGCTGGTGTACACCACTGCTCTCAGCTTGTTTGTGGAAATGAGGTCTTTCTTTTTGCTGTTTCCTCCTAAGGAGCTGAGATTGCAGGTCTGAGCCACTGCACTCAGTCTGTATTTGCTGTCTCTGACTTCCCATCTCTTCCTCCTGAGGAGCCGAGATAGCAGGTATGAGCCCCTGTGCTCAAAGATTTGGTAAATCTTTCCAATGAAAATTTAATTTTCAGCAAATACAACATGCAGTTTTTAAATTTAAGAGTTTAACTTTTTACTGAATAAATTGCAAAAGACGTTTAGTCAGAAAGCCCAAAGCCTATGTCACCATCAAACCCCTGGATTCTTTCTCCTCCTTGGTTGGGCAGCAGTGGGGCAGAGGCAGGATCCTCCTGCTGCTGTGGCAAGGGCTTCTGAAGCAAGTCTTCCAGCCCTGCACAGCCAGGCTCCCAATGCTGACACTGGCTGGAGGCTATGCAGACGAGCCAGTCCACAGCACGTCAGCATTTACACGGCCACCTTCACGGGCCCTGATCTGTGGTGGTCATTGCATCGAGGCTGCAGCCAGTGACCAAAGGGATACAGGAAGCCCTTCAGGCTCGGAGGGCTCCTGACTGCAGTGTGTGTGTCCAGTGCAGTGAACCTGTGGCCTGGGGAAATTTTTCCTTTCCCAGTGACAGGCAGAGCACCTGTTGGTAGTCAGGTACAAGGAAATGTCATTTGGGTTCTTCCTCTTTTGTTCAGGAGTGTAAGAATGGGTTTCTTTGCTCTTTTCTATCATGTACCAAAGCTAGCTATCAAAAGCCAACTACTTAATTGTAGTAGAATTAAAACAAAGGCACGGTGCCTTTATAGGACAAGTGATTGTCAGGATAAAGATCTCAAAAATTCACACTGGTCAATGAGAACTCTGAAAATACCTTCAGAATGGAGGATTTTTTTGTTCATCTTCATATAAAATTATTTCAGAAAATATACTTTCTGAAGTATTTATCACATGCAGTCCTGAGATCTAGCCTTTTTTTTTTTTTTTTGCAATAGGGAAGTAGGAATACAGGTATATTTTATTTCACATTTTATGGGTCAAAAAAAAAAGAAAAAGAAAAAAAGACAAAACCACTAAAGTGGAAGTCAACAGAAAATGCATCAGATAAATCTTTTCTTATAAGTTAAACTGAAGAAAAACATCTATAATTTCATCTAAGAAAACTATTAAAGTCAGGTGTATCCTGCTGGTTTCAGATTAGTTGAAAATTGCATCTGAATCTTTTTAGTTGTAAATGTAAACCTTTTTTAAAAAATCAGGATAGGAGGGTGGGTGGGAAGTTCTGAGATCTAGTCTTTTATCTTGGTTTTAACATTTGTATTGTACATATTTAACTCATACAGCGTACCGCATACTTGCTTGCTCCAGGGTGACAGGTGTTTATGAATGTTTAATTTTCTTGCTGTGCTTATTAAAGAGAGTGCACAGTGCTTTTCTGTTATAGAGCTAAGGGGTTGTGGCCAGTGGTCTTCCTTCTCTCTCTTCCTGCAGAGATTGAGTAGTTTCAGGACACAGTCTCATTCCCAGGGGACTAGCCCTGTCTCCCTTGCTACCAGAGCGTGGTTTTCTGTTTCCTGCCACAAGGTGTGGGGCCCCAACCCCCCAGCAGCCTGAACCATCCAAAGAACATCAGCTCACTGTGGCACAATGAGTGACTGCAAGCCCGCTATTTTTTTTTTTTCTAATTTACTAGTCCTGGGGCTTGAACTCGGCCTGGGCACTGTCCCTTAGCTTCTTTTGCTCAAGGCTAGCTCTCTACCACTTGAGCCACACCACCAATTCCAGCCTTTTCTGTTACTATGGCACTGAGAAATTGAATCCAGGGCTTCAATGCTTGCTAGGCAATCACTCTACTACTAAACCACATCCCCAGTTCCAAGTCCACTAATCTTAATGGGCCAAATGTCATTTCCTCTCACAGAAATTATTTTGAGTGTAGATCATAAAGTGTAGATTCTGGTGTATTTATGCATGGCTGTGCTTCCCTTTCCTGAGATAAGAGTAAAGGAAAGTAGTATTGCTGGTACCCATCGAGAATTCACTGGTAGGAGAAGTCAGGACCTACATGTTTGATGTCCACTCCCTTCCTGTAAGCCCACATTATTAAGAGTTGACAGCAAACCAATATGATGTCATACTTTCTGGCAGTCTTGTGATTTGAACTCGGAGCCTCCATCTTGGTAGGCAGGCGCTGTACTACTTGAGCCACACTGTGGGACCAGCACATCCGATTCCTTTCTGTAGCATAAATATTGAGCAGGTTGGGAATGATCTTGAGCATTGGTCTTCAAACTTTCTTTTAACTTAGGTGAATATGTGGAATGTTTGAAGTACTTGAGAAGGTGATTGAGATTACTGTAACGCTTGGCCTAAGGGATTGTTTGTTTGTTGTATGATAGAACTGTGTTGAACTCAGGGCCTTGGGCTTTGGCTTGACTTTTTCTGCTTGTGGAACTTGAGCTACACCTCCAGTTCCAGTCTTTTGCTGGTTAGTTGGACATAAGAATCTCTCAGATTTAATCGTCTAAGCTGGTTTTAAACCCCAGTCCTCAGAACTCAGCCTCCTGGGTAGCTAGGACTACAGATAGCCATTACAGCCAAGTTAAAGCCTTTTTTGTTGTTGTTGTTGGTCATGGAAGTTGAATTCTGGGCATGGGTCCTGTCTCTGAGCCCTTCAGCTCAAGGCTACTGCTCTACCACTTGAGCCATGGCGCTGCTTCTCGTTTTCTAGTTGTTAATTAGAGACGAGTCTCATGGATTTTAGTGCCCGGGCTGGCTTTGAACTGGGATCCTAACGTAGCTCCCTAACGTAGCTAGGATTATAGGCTTAAGCTACCAGCATCCAGCTTTTTTTTTTTTTTTTTTTTTTTTGGTGCCATTTCTAAAGTTTGAACTCTGGGTTTTGTAAGCCTGTTTGATGGAATTTTCTGTCATCACCTAGTGTACCCTTCCACAGAATCTACTAGATTGAATTCCCTAAGTTCTTGTATCGATGATGATGATGATGATGATGATGATAATGATGATGAAGATTTTTGGTGCTAGTATTGGGACTTAAGCTCAAGGCCTAGATGCTGTCCCTTAGCTCTTTCATTCAAGGCTGGTACTTCATCACTTGAGCCACATCTCTTACTTCCTCACAGGCTTTGCTGCTTAGGATAGTTTTGAACCCAGATCCTCAGCTCTGAGTCTTCTGGGTATTTAGGATTATTACAGGTAAGGACCATAGCATCTGGCCAAGTAACTTTGACTTTTGATGGTAAACATGAAAATCTTGCTCTAGAATTTCCTTGGAGCCAGGCACCAGAGACTCATACCTATAATCCTAGCTACTCTAGGGGCTGAGACTCACCATTCAAAGCCAGCCCAGGCAAAAAAGCCCTGGTGAGACTCTTACCTTTAAGGTGTGCCTTAAAGTGGTAAAGCACTAGCCTTGAGCAAAAAATAAAAAGAGCTCTGGGACTGCACCCAGGCCCCAATGACTAGCCAAAAAAAATTATATATATATATATATATATATAATATATATATCTTTAAAGTTTATTAAATTGTGGTCCCACTTTTTTCTTTGACCCCAGTCAGATTTCTTTGCCTTTGGAAAATTACTGATTTCTGTACAGTTAGGACTTAAGGACTTAATCTTTGAATTCTGACAGTTTATTAGGCTATGTATCAAGAGTTGATCATTCTGGGTTGATTTGGTAGTAGTGGGTTTTGAACTCAGGACTGTAAACTTGCCAGGCTGGCACTCTTTCACTTGAGCTATACCTTAGGCCTGCCTTTTGCTGGTAATTTTGCAGGTGGAAACTATTACATTTTTCTGCTGGCGCTGGTATTGAATGACAGTCCTCCAGACCTCTGCTTGTTTGTTTGCTTCTTTCTTTCTTATATATATATTTTTGTGTGTGTGAGTCATCTGGCTTGAACTGGGCCTGGGCCCTGTCTGTCCCTGAGCTCTTCGGCTCAAGGCTATCACCCTACCCTTGAGCCAAGCCCCACTTCCTGTTTTCTAGAGGTTAATGGGGGATAAGAGTGTTGAGTCCTTTTGTGTCCTTTTTTGTGCCCTGGCTGGCTTCGAACCTTGATCCTCAGATCTCAGTCTCCTGAGTAGCTAGGATTACAAGCGTGAGCCATGGTGCCTGGCCAGACCTCAGCTTTCTGAGTAGCTAAAGTTACAGGTGTGAGTGAGTCGCTGAAGCTGGGTTGTGAGACAGTGGGTTTTGAAGAAGGCCTCTAAACTGTACCTGTGTGCTCTGTTTGTGGACTGCAGCCTGGGCCCTGGTGAGCACTGACACTTTGATAAGCTTTCATATTTAGAGTGGATCTTCTGGGGTCTGTGTCAGTCACCCCTGGGCCACTGGAGCCTCTTCCCTTTCTTCATGATGGTTCTTCTCCTATGTGTTCAGTGCCACGGTTCCTTTGAGTGTGGGCATGACAGGGGCACGTGGCATAGGTGTGGTGGGTGAGGTGCTGCCACCTGACTCGGTTGGCAGCAGTTTTCTCCTTCCTACCTTGATGATCAGCTTTCCACTGCTTAATTTTTTTTTTTTTTTTTTTGTTTTTTTTGTTTTGCCAGTCCTGGGCTTGAGCTCAGGGCCTGAGCACTGTCCTTGGACTTTCACAAGGCTAGAGCTCTACCACTTGAGCCTCAGCACCACTTCCGACTTTTTTTTTCTACGTATGTGGGACCAAGGAATCGAACCCAGGTCTTCATGCATGCCAGGCAAGCACTGTACCACTAGGCCAAACTCCCAGCCCTTTCTCTGCTAATTTATGCCAAGTTTTGGCTGGAGCTGGGGCCTGCTCTTCCTCGGTTGCTGTCTCCTACTCTTGGATCAGGAGCAAGCTGTGCATCTACCCATGTTATCCTTCCTGGGAGACAGGCATTTACCTCCACAGTTACCTTAAGTGGATTTAAATATTCTATTTTTTACCTTATTCCTTTAGTATACATCTTTGGGTGAGTTCGAGAATGATTTTAAATCAACAACAACAAAACTAATGCTCTAAATCCATGACCTAACTTTTAACATTGAACAAATCCGTGAGGGTAAAAATGTCAATTTAGAAAATGCCAGGTAAACATTATGCATAGTAAATAAGCACATCATTTGACAGAGATGGTGCCTTGCCCCTGCTGGTAAGTAAGAGTCTGCCCCCAGCAGATATGGCAGTGCATTCTGACCTGGAGGCATCCAGCAGCAAACCTTTGTGGGTGGCCTGCAGTCCTCCTCCGTATTCCTGAGGACCAGGGCTTCTGTCTCTTGGACTTTGTCACCAAGCAATGTGGCTTAACAAATACAGAGGGCTTGAGATTTTAAGGTGAGATACTTTCTGTTGAGCACTGGGGGATTACTTTTGCAGTTTCTTCTTTAGTTCATGTGGAAGAGAAAACCAAGTGTCAACTTTTCCAAAAATCACACTATTATAAGCTGTGTGTGGATTTTGAAATCAATAAAATTAATTTGCTCTTGAATACCAGTAAGACAGAGAATTAGTCATGTGTGAATTATTCATGTTGTATTAAGGAAGTATGTAACGTGATACTAAACAAAAGTGTTGAAGCATATAACTAGTTTCTTGAACAAAAATGATGGGTTTTGTAGATTTTCAATAAGGCAGTCACAATAGTTTATTACAAGAGTTTCAGCCAAAATGGCTTAAAATGACTATTTTAAACCCATAAAGCTAAGTAATATCAGACAGTGCTAGAAATAATGAGGTTAAGTGTAATGGATGGTGGTTATTCCTGAACTGGGGAAGTTGAACGTCATCTCCTCAGATGCCCATCAAGGTTCCCAGCTCTACAGAGGTTAGTGTTTGGAGCTTTGGTTTCCTGAAAGCAGATTCAGTTAGTGCCTTCCAAGGCCATCTCATGTGAGCTTTTATTTGTTTTAGAAACGGGCCTGCAGGAGACCAGAAGTCAGTGAGCACGAGGGTGGCTGTCAGCATGCGGGCACTTGGACCCCAGCACCCAGGAGCCCAGAAGACCAGCAGCATGTGACACAAGCCCGAACCCCCGCACCTCCCCCTGAGGTGGACCAGGGCAGGCCAAGCTCAGAGGTGTGTTCCTGTCATCCCTGAAGCACTTGGGAATCCATTTGAGTATTTTAGTAAAAATTGTAAATGATGACTGTTTTAATGCATCTGTGCCTGTGATTTGTTTCACAGACTCCTCAGAACAGTGAAAGGAGCTCAGCCCAGCCTTGCCCAAGATGCATTGCAGGGGAATCTGTAAGTGCATTAACCTTCTCGCTATGACATGAAAGATAGGCTTCTTAAATATTAGATCCATAAAGCAAAGTTAATAAAAACTGCAATCACATTTCTAAGGAGGAAGGGACATAAACAGAGGGTAAGATTGATCTGAGTTTGTCTTACCATTCTATTGGGGTGCATACTAATTTGTTTCTAACTTCAGATCAGAAATAGAAATGATAAGTCCAGTTTTAGGAAGAAACCACTATGTGTAAAGTTCAAAATCATTTAAGGATACCTCGGAGAAAAGACCTGAGTAAGTTTTTCTTGCATGTTTTTATAAACTTTCTCATAAATCATAGATCTGAGAAGGAAACACAGCGTTTACACCACCATTCAAAGTAGATGAGGTCAGAAACTGCCAGAGTCAATTCTCAGTCTCGACTGTGGGGCAGAATATCATAAAGTATATATTAGCATAATAATACCTTTGTTATTAATTTTGAACTTACTCTAAGAACAAGTTAATATGTTTTTGATAACCTCTATAATGCTTGGTTTTTTTTATTTTAAATTTGAAATCTTAATATTGTAATAAAATAGAATTGCATTTAAATTCCAGACATGAGAGAGAGAGAGAGAGAGAGAGAGAGAGAGAGAGAGAGAGAGAGAGAAAGAGAGTCCTAGAGAGAAAAGAAACCAAGAGAGAAAAGTACGTGTGCGTGTGTGTGTGTGTTTTTATTGTTCCTGAGATGTTCATAGAAATAAGTGTATTGCTCTGCTTTTTAAAAATTATATTTTTATGATCTCTAAAGTAGTTTTACAAAGGAATTGCCATTTAACAAATCAGTGTGTATAAGTACAATGCACCTTGACCCGTGTCACATCACCTTTTCATGAGTGTCTGTGAAAGGGTCTTCAGTGGGCACACTGCAGTTTAGTATACTGTGTTTTACAGGGCTGGGCTGATTCTGTACTAAACCAAACACTGTGGCAGCTGCATGAACTGCTGATTATCTCAAGTCATTAGACAAAGATGAAAAAGTGTAGTGTCCACCTTTTTTAAGTTTAGCAATTTGAGTTTAATTTGCTTATGTTGATTCAGATAGTTACCAAATATACTCTGGAATGTAAATAAGTAGAACCTGAGAAATTATGGTCCAGTGGCCTACTTGTTGCTGACGGATGCTACTCTTTCCCTGTTCCACCCCTTCCCTTGGTGTGTGTCTTTCAAATCCCACCATCTGTCAGAGGCAAGCACTTGGAATGCAGTGTGGATTTTTTATGCTCTGAAAGGTTGTGTTCTGGCATGAATAGCTTAAAAAAATATTTAGCTCAAGCAACTGATTGGATCATTTGGCTAATATTCTGTTTGAACAACAGTACCTATTTGATTAGGGTTTTTCTTTTCTTCGTAATTCCCCAAGCTTGCTTCTGTTAGTTTCATAGGAAATGAATCTGTGAGCAGAAAGTCTACATTGATATGTAAATATCTTTTTTTTTTGTTAATGCTCAATATTCTTTTCATCTAAATTTTAGAAACTGACTTTAAAAAGTCAGTTTCCTTTTATTTGTAGTTATTCTCAATAAAATTTCACCCAGGCTTGGGCGTTTTAATATTTACCCCCACTATTTCTAAAAGTCTTATGTAAATAAAGATTGAAATGTGAATTTGCAAAATCACACCTCTTGATATTTGAACAGACTATGGCTGCATATATCTTCTTTTTCTAATAATATGGCTAGTTTCTCTCCTAAGCTTTTAAAATAATGAGATACTTACTATTTTTATATCCTAAAACATCAAAAGGTTCAGTGTTAAATAAAAAGCAAACACTTTTTTTTTTTTTAGAAATGCAAGAACCCAGGGAGTAGTACTTAACGGGAAATCAGCGATGGGCAACAATTCCCAATTTCAGAAGACTCTATTAAAGTCAAGGCTCCATTCACAATTGCTTATCTGCCCATGAGCACACCCTTGCCCTGCCTGAGCTCATTAGGTTATCCCAGACGCCTTCCTGAATCCAAGAGGAGCCTAGGGGCCTGCATCAGTGGTAGTTTGTATGGAATCCCTGACTGCAAATTTGCATGTGCTCCCATGTGTTTGACCTCTGGGATATTTGTCAGACGATAATAAGTTTTTCTCCAAATCATCTATATCCATGTTTTACTTGGCATTTGGTCTTGTGTTCCTTTTTACTTTCATTTTTTTGAAATCATTGAATTTCTCACATATTAAAGACTTTTTACTGTAGGCTACAAATGCTTTTTTTTTTTTTTGGTCAGTTGTAGGGCTTGAACTCTAGGTGCTATATCACTGAGCTTCTTTGCTCAAGGATAGCACTCTTAACTTTGAGACACAGCACCACTTCTCTTTTGGGTGATTAAGAGTCTCCCAGTCTTTCCTGCCCAGGCTGGCTTTAAACCATAATCCTCTAATCCCAGCCTCCTGAGTAGCTAGGATTATAGGCATGAGCCACCAGCATCCAACTCAAACTCATTTTCCAAGATTCCATGTTGGTCCCTCTATTTGGTCCATTCTGACTCATTGTTATAGTTGCTGATAGTCTCAAGTGATGGATGGTACCATTTTCACGTAGGCGCACCTCCTCTTAGCCCTATGTGACTGCTCACATTGCTGAAGATGGGATTGTATGTCAGGGTCTTCCTACATTTGGTGTCTGCTCCTGCCCAGTGCTGGTCTGCCTGTGCTCACGGCCCTGCCCTGTCTAGCACTGAGCATCCTGAAGCAGTATGGAGGAAAGCTGTCACCAGCAGCTTTCCTTTCCTTCCACAGACTGAGAGCAGTCAGCTTGGCCATGGAAATCATACTGTTCTTTGTAAATCCAGACCAATTAATCAAGACTTAAGTAGTGTACCAAAGGTCTCTAAAATAATCAGAAGATCAATGCATGATCAGGTGTGTGTGGCGTGGCGTCTGGTCTGTACATGCTGTAATGCTTTCCTGCACTGCAGTCCTTTAGGGCTGAGCACCTCGGGGTTTTACCATCAGGGTAAGCAGTTTCTGGTTCTTCCTTAGCTTTCTGCCTCCTTTGTCATCCTCTGCAGTGCACTGTGGAGACTGCCTGGCCTCTGGTTTCTGGGTAGGTGTAGCCATAGGAGGCACTGCCAGGACACTGGAGCACAGGGAAGGACTGAAGCCAAGGCCCTCCTCCCCTTCCCGCTCTACTAGAGCTTCCCCAGAACCTTCCCTCCACGGTCCTGATTCCTGCAGGAAGTCCCCACTTTTGTGGTGGTTCTGATGGCTCTGCCACAGTGTTTCCTCTTTGTTCATCTAGATTCCAGAGAGTGTGGAAGCTTTCTTCTACGGGGAGGAAGGAGTTGTTTGACTCATTCTGACTGGACCCTTCCCGGGTGAATTAGCAAGCAATGGACATATTCTCCTGGAGGAATCAAAGCTTGCCATTTTGCACAGAGGCCTCTAGGTCTTGCTGCCCACCCTTGGGCCTCATTCCTTTGTGCAGCAAGCTCAGCAACCCAAGTGTGTGCTGGCCCAGTTGTGGGCTCTGTGGGAAAAGGTACTTGCTGCTGTCTTTATCTGGAGGCAGTATGGTGGAGTAGACAGTGGTGAGTTGCTGCGTGAAACGTTAGCCAGCCTGATGTGTCTGGGCATTCTCTGAGGAGAAGCCCTTCTCCCCCTATGATGCTGGATACCAGCCTGTACATTCAGTCATGGCGTGTGTGTGTGTGTGTGTGTGTGTGTATGCATGCATGCGCGCGTGTACATATGCCTGTGTGTGTCAGTCCTGGGGCTTGAACTCAGGGCCTGGGCACTCTCCCTTAGCTTCTTTAGCTCAAGGCTCCCACTCTACTCCTAAGCCACATTCCCAGCCACCTACTCTATATATCTTAATTGAAATATAATATATATTAAAAATGTATGAAAGTATACTTAACCTGCAAAATCATGCATACTCATGAGAATGGGCCTAGTCATCATAAGTGGAGTGCTGGAATTGGTAAGCATACAGCTAAGTACACTAACATGCATGGTGTGTTGTTCTTACCATTGCAGGGCCATTTTAACCACACCAGGGATGGTTAGAAGATGCAAACTGAAAACAAGAAGATTGTAGTTTGATTTTGAACTCTCCATGTGACGGCAAATGTAAACCCCTTACAGATGTGCCTACCTGTTCAAATAGCTGCTCAGGTGATCCTGTGCATCGCTCCTGGCCTTCTTGAAATGTGCTGGAATAGGGAGATCAATTGTATTATTTAAAAGTTAAAGGAAATTCTGCTCCAAACTTCCCATGATGCTTGGGAACCCTGTAGCCGATGAAATAATTGTAGCCACAGATGTACAGTCTCACTCTTTTTATACTTTCCCATTGTTTTGAGGATGTATCCAGGACTGCTTAGATACATTTTTTAATTAAAAGACTTATTTTTATATATAAAATTCTCTATAATCTCAAAGTGAATTTTACTAAGTACTAGTTCTGTTCTATATAATTTTCCAGCTGAAGTTACCAGGAATAGAACACATTTTCTATTAAAATGGAAATTGCTTATTTTCTCTTGAGTTTTCAGTGTGGAGCTTGCTGTTATCTTTCTGGCTTCATGAGGGGGCCGGAAGGTTGGCTTAGTGGTCGAGTGCTTGCCTAGCATGCTTGAGGACCCGGTTCAATTCGTCAGGACCACATACATAGAAAAAAGCCAGAAGTGGTGCTGTGACTCAAATGGTAAAGCTCTGTCCTTGAGAAAATCCTAGGATAGTGCTCAGGCCCTGAGGTCAAGCCCAGGACTGGCTAAATAAATAAATAAATAAATAGCTTCATGAGATGTCCTATTTACATGACAGACAAGGTTCTAAGGATATCACTGGACTATAGGGCTGACCTTCTAAAGCTAGATGCTTGACACTCTTATTCCCATTACCTATTCACTGGATCAAGGCTCAAGGCTACTGCCCTACCCCTGGGCCTGGGCCCTGTCTCTAAGCTCTTCGGCTCAAAGCTACCACCCTACCCTTTGACCCACAGCACCACTTCTGGTTTTCTGGTGGTTAATTGGAGAACAGAGTCTCACAGACTTTCATGCCTAGGCTGGCTTTGAACTGCAATCCTTAGATCTCAGCCTCCTGAGTAGCTAGGGTTACAGGTGTGAGCCATCAGCACCTTGGTATTTCCTATAAATAATCCATTTTGACTAACATATTTTTGTGTTTGCTGGGATTATAGGTGTGAGCCACTAGTGCTTGTTTTCCAGACTAAGTAATCATCTAAAGTCTGTACTTTTTCCCAGTGTTTTCAATAAGCCCCAATTAAGTTGAGTAAGCATAAGAAATTGAATCTCATGGGTCATGAATGCTGGCTCCAATTCCTAAAACTTGCTGAGGACCAAAGCTGGCCCATAGCCCTTTATACAGCTTTGGAGAATTATCTCCTCCAGCTGCAGTGCATTCTTGAGTTGAGCTATTACTTTTTTGGCTTGGGTTGTATGAACTCTTGTTGTAGGCGTCACCCTTTGAGATCTGGTTCGTCAGCATCCTCTCTCAGTCTGAGGTGGTTTTTACACTCTGTGAGCTGCTTCCTTTACAGTGTGGAAGCTTTTAGGGTGGTGTAGCTCTACTTGTCTGTCTTTGCAGTCAAAGGACAGTGTGCAGAGGGAAATGAGCCAAGTACAGGTCACTCACATGGTCACAGCCAGATGTGGGCTCACAGCAGAGTAGAATAATGGTGGGTAGGGGATGGAGTGAAGGGGGGAGGGAGAGTGGATGAGTTTTAAGTAGATGGGGTACAATTTCAGCCTTGCAGAGTGAGTTACAGAGCCCTGGTTTGTAGCCCCGTGCCTGCAGATGCAATGCCATACTAGACCTGTGGCCCCTAGTGCTACATGGGTAAACGGTTCTCTCTGGGTGAGCTGCTTCCCACCAAGACCCAGCTCTGCTGCTGTGCTGGGAGAACCTTGCTCCTTGGTGGCTTCTGACAGCTCCCTTCCAAGGTGGCAGTAGCTCTTGGAATGGGCGCTGAATCAGCATCCTGTGACACAGCAGGCTGAGACTTTGACAAAGCCTCCTTGTCTTTCCAGATGGTTCCACTTAGGATGTGGTTTCCCTGGCATCCGGAGTAACTGATCTATGCATTCAGGATCCCTTGTCTGAAAGTTGAGGCTTTAGGGAAGCCCTCATTGGCTATTGGTCCATCCACACTTCATGAATTCCCTGGGGAGCCATTTGTCCCCTTGATCCTGAAGTGGTGGCAGTCCTCCAGGACCCTGGCCACTGTGGGTCTCATGCTGGAAAGCAGCTGGAGTTAAGGACCAGCAGCTCTAACCAGAGCCTATAAGCCCCACGAATCACAGGGTCTTAACATTTTACAAAATCCCTCTGCAGCCACGGTTAGCTCTTTTCTTGTATGCCTTCTATCTGATTCCAGCATAACAAAGACACAGTACTTACCTCAGTTCTGGTACCAAGGAGTCAAACCCAGGGCTTTGTGCATGCTAGGCAAGCACTCTAGCACTAGACTTCATGTCTACACCACTTGCAGCTTTTTGATGGTTCATTGGAAATTAGTCTCATGGATGAAAATCCTGCCCAGATTAACTTAGAACTGCAGTCCTTAGATCTCAGTGTCTTAAATAGCTAGGATTACAGGCATGAGCCACCAGCACCCACCTATTTCTTTTATGGGTGTCAATTTTCTCTTGTAGAAGACTTAGGAACACAGAAAACATGGAAGCACCACTTAAAACTACCCATTTCAGGGGCCAGGAGCATGGCCTAGCATGCACAAAGCCCTGAGTTTGAGTCCTCAGTTCTACATACACAGAAAAAGCTGGAAGTGATGCTGTGGTTCACGTGTAGACTGCTAGCCTTGAGAAAGCCCAAGGACAGTGCTCAGGCCTAGGACTGGCAAAAACAATAACAAAAACTATCCATTTCACTGTTGCTATTTCTTTTCTCCCTTTGATTCCTGAGTAAACGATACACATATCATGAAGTTTTCACTCAGCCCTTTAAGCATTTACCATAGCTTTGGGAACTCTTTAAATTGAACTCAGTATGGCGAGGTGCAGGTCTGGACCTTCTGTCTGAGACGGAAGGATCCTGGGCTGAGCCGAGGCTGGCAGACAAGGGCTCCATTTGTCCCCTGGTTTCTGAGGAACAGATACAAATGGTGCCATCATAACCTGTGGCCCGCAAAGGAAGCGTGCCTGTTCCCAGAGCAGCCGTGCTGTCTTCAAGGCCAGTCAGAGCAGATGCCCACAGTGGATCCTTTCCTGGATGACACTGCCAGGAGGGCGGGGCCCTCACTGGCCTGGACATCCCTTACCAGCCGCAGAGGCCAAGGCCGCATGTCAGCAGTGAGCACGTGACAGCCTGTCTCCCACCAAGGCTGGCCTCTCTCCCATCCTCAGCAGCTTCCCCCGGCTCGGCCTGGATTCAGTGCCTCCCCTTTGAGGACAGAGCCTTTGCCACAACTTGCACAGACACCCACAAACTCACTTTTAGGGTGAAGGTGAGGGAATGAGCGTCCCGGTCAGACATAGAGATGCATCTACTGAACGGGCCTCCCTGCTGTGTGTGCGGGTAACAAGACTCCAGCAGGTGCCAACTCCAGGACAAGCTGGGGGCCCACGGGCCCAGCCGTGGAGGTGAGGTGGCCGCAGTGCCCTCACCCGGTGACTCTCAGGGAGGGGGCAGCTTTTTATATTTAAGGGGAGGGTGGCCAGCTTCCGATCTGAAGTATGTTTCCTTGGGGAGACTACCACTATTTGATCTATTTTTTGATTAAAATGTAAAAATTAAAAATTAAATCAAATGGTGGAATAACTCCTCAGGGAAAACACACTTCTGTTATGAAGTATTCCCCACAGTGACCCGAGACTCTTACGGCAGCACTGTCTCTTCTGTAGGTGGTCTTTTATGTCACACATAATTAAAAGGAATTTCCACATGAGCACCAAGTGTCTGCCTTTGGTGAGCTGAGCTGTGCCATGCAGGCCCTGGGGGAGATGGCCTTCCAGGTAAGTTGCAGAAGCCTGGGGTGCTAGGCAAAGGGTGCCCGCCCCCTGGAGGGAGGTCCTTCTCTGCACCAAATGATGGGCTTATCCCACAAACCAAGTGTGATGCAGCCTCCTGGGAAATGAGCTTCCAGATCCAGAGTGGAATCTAGCTACTGTGCGTCTACCCACTTGGGTCCAAGGCCAATGCAAGGACCAGGCATCATTTGGTCGGGATGGGGCTGGCGAAGCAGCCTTCCCTGCCCCCCTCCATCTGCCCTGGCCAGTGCCTTTGTATCCTGCCATTTATGAAGTACAAACAGGAAGGAAGATAACAGTCCTCCAAGAGTTCTCTCTAAGGCTGGGAGCCCACATCCACAAGCAAGGACTGGAGAGAAATACCAGCACAGATGTCTGAAGACTGCACTTTGAGTCTGGAGGAACTGCCCTGACCCAGCCAGATGCCACTGTGGAGCCGGACGGCACAAGGTGGCCTCTCCTGGATGAAGTGAGACACAGTGAGAGGCCATAGCAGGAACAATATGCTGAGAAAGGTCTTTTATGGGCAACGTCATTTTCTCTCCAACTGACATGTTTCTCTTTCAGGAGATAGCCTGTGACCAAAGATCTGTTCTTTCTACGCATGGGAAGTTTTGAACAGACTTCCGCCAGTGGCTGGGCATCCCCTGTCAGGCCCAGCCTCCCCACTGGCCTGGCTACCCTGGGTCCCAGGCCGGCCTCTACCTGTACTTGCTGGAAGCTGCCAGCACGTGTTTCTCCCTGTCACGAAAGAATTAAAGACAACATCTTGGTAGGAAGCAATTGTGGAGGGTGGAAGTTTCTGGCCAGGCAAATAAATTGGATTTAAGTATATTACAGTCATAATCTTTTCTGCCCCTCTCCAGACGGTCTCTGTACATGGAAAAATGAGAATGTATTCGCAGACAAAGCTTGACCTCAGGGAGAAGCCTGCCGGAATCTGGATTTTCAATAACATAAGACAATAAAGCTTAGACTTCTAACCTGCCGCAATATAGTAAAAGTATAAAGAGCTTAGCTGCTAATAAAAGGGAAGGGTCTCCCCTCGTATTTGAAGATCCAGACCCCCCAGAAGGACACTTCATAAAGATCATGGCGGGTTAGCCTGGATCACTCAGACACGAGGCCCCTTGTTGACCGATTGTCTGACAGTTGTCACCTATGGGTCCGATATTAATAAGTCCCATGTTGATTTCCTTGGGGTATTTTTGTCCTTGTAATTGCACATCTTCCTATTGTGAAAGACCTGCTGTTACGTGCTGAGCTACAGTTACCCCCTACCAAGAGGCGCTCTCGCCCCTCCGCTTCCCAGGGGAGTGAGCATCTTACAGACGGCATCCCCCAGATGGAGTGGTGGGACCAGGACAGGGCAGCTCCCATCCCCTCACCCTGCTGCAGTGTGCACATGGAGACTCATGAGCCTCTACATCTGCTTGCTAACCAAATAGTTCATCCGGGGCGGGTGGGCTGCAGTGTGACTGCAGCCGATGGCAGCTGAGCACGGCTTGGGGCGGGGGGTAGGGTGGAGGAAGGCACTCTGTTCCATGCCCCTTAGCCTGTAAATGCCACCAGCCTGCAGCCTGGGCTAGAGAAGTTTGTCAAGCACCTCTCCCATGTGCAGAGGCCATCACGGGTCTCTGGCTTCCACCCAGACTTTCTGGGGACCTCAGGACATGCTGCTACATTAGCTACATATGGCATAATACTGAGACCCAACTTCTAGATGCTGTATCATCTCCATCTCTGCCCCCCAAATCAGGTCATCCACTACCCAGGGGGCATCTCTGTAGAGAGCTTCATTTCCAGTATGGCCCCAGTGGGGAAGGGTGAGCTTGAGGGGGACCATGGGCAGAACAGGACAGGCCACACCCTGCTGGGCCAGGCTGCACGGGAGAGACAGCGCCTGGGCTGTGGGCGTGAAGCCTGGCCCACTACCGTGTCACATGTAGGAATGCTTTGAGCTGTGATCAGGGCTTCTTGACTGCAGACCTCAGCCATGGAGTGATCTCCAGACCTGAGGGGTGGGTGGGAACTCTCAGACACCCCTAAGGCTCCAAGCCCTTGGTTCCTGGAAACCTGAAAAGGGGCCGCCTGCCTCTGTGTCAGAATTGGGGGGCAGAGCTATACAATGTGACGTTGAGCCTCAAGACAAAACTTCCAGGCCCTTCAGCTGCTGTCTTGACCTGAGTGAGCCATTCTCCTGTGCTTAGAAGACTAGTGGTCAAACCTCAACTAGGCCCCTGATGTGAGAGTTACCTGGGTATGCTATCTCTGTGCCTAAGCCTCAGGTTCCTCTCTGGAACACAGGAGAAATCCAGGGGCCTGCTGTGAGCTGAGCTGTGCCCTTCAAGTTTGTATGTTGAAGCCTCAGTCCCCAGCAGAACCTCCTTGGAGAGGTAATAAGGGTCAGGTCTAATGTGATTGGATGCCTATCCTTATAAGAAGACATGCCAGAGCATAGAAGGAGACAAAGAAGGTGAGCAAGAAGGCAGTGTCCACAAGACAGGAAGGGGGAACCTTGACCAAAACCCAACCACACACAGGCACCCCGATTCCAGAAATGGAAGAAGATAAGTTTATGTCAATTAAACCACCCACTCTGTGGCATTGTTAGGACACACTAAGGAAAGAGCCATTGGGCAAATCAACTGAATGAACCTGCACTGAAGCCAATCCTGTGCTCTAAGGTACTGGCTAGCACAGTGTGAGAACTTCAGTGGGGTAGGGGGGTCGTATCTCAGTGTGTGGAGAGGTTGATTCCCATCTCTGCAAAATAGTGGGGGCCGGCAGCTGCCAGCTCAGGTGGTGGGGAGGGTAAAGTGAGGCGGGGCATGTGAGAGATAAATGCAGGTGGGAAGGGGCTAGACTTGTGGGTGTTGTCAACCAAAGTGAGAGGCCTCAGAGGGAACCAAACCTACCCGTACTTCCACAGTAGCAGGAAAGCAAATGTCTTTGACACCCCTCTCCATAGCTATTAAGTATGGTTGCCTGAAAGACTCACTCCATCAGGCTGTCACATCTGCCTCTGACTTCTCCTGCAGTTGACTCTTGAAGCTTTGTGGTCTGTCACTAAGTCAGCTGCTCATTGCACTCCCAGCTTTGTGACAAGTGACAAATATCTGAGTGTTGGAAGCAAATGTTTGGGCATGGACAAGTTAGCCCTTTGGCTCAGACCCTCATGCAAGTGAAAACATGAACTCTGGACAGAAAGGAAAAGCCTAAGACTCTGTTTGACCTT
Organism: Megascapheus bottae; assembly: GCF_031878675.1. Taxonomy (NCBI): domain Eukaryota; kingdom Metazoa; phylum Chordata; class Mammalia; order Rodentia; family Geomyidae; genus Megascapheus; species Megascapheus bottae. The sequence continues at coordinate 2,361,018 of NC_143523.1, forward strand.
AAACCATGTGTGAGGCAGAATTTACCCAGGAAGAGATCTGAACGGTGAGTCAAGCTGGTACTAATGTTTCCACTGAAGTCCCATGTAGTCACTGACTGAGACCATTTAGAATTCAACATCCCCTTAATGATTAGAACAGAACCCACATTCTCCACCACAAAACATACACAGTATCAAGGAAGTAATCTAAAGTGACAGTTGAAGGACCAGAAACATGTGATCTAGGTTCAAGGAAAAAGTCACCAACTAAGAACAATTATAAGATGATCAAAAGGCTAAAATAAGTTGACAAGAATTTTAGGAAGGTTTTTTTCTTTTTTGCCAGTTCTGGGGCTTGAACTCAGGGCCTTAGCACTATCCTTGGGCTTTCTCAAGGATAGAGTTCTACAACTTGAGCCATAGCACCACTTCTGGCTTTTTCTATGTATGTGGTATTGAGGAATCGAATCCCTGTCTCCGTGCATGCTAGGCCAGCACTCTACCACTAAGCCATACTCCCAGTCCCTAGAAAGGTTATGGGTGTTGTGGATCATATCTGAAATTCTTTCAATCAGGAGGCAGAAGCTAGAGGGTCACGAGTCAGGCCAGCTTGGGCTGCATAGTGAATTCCAAAGTAGCCTGGAATACCTTAATGATTCTCTCTCTCTCTCTCTCTCTCTCTCTCTCTCTCTCTCTCTCTCTCTCTCTCTCTCTCTCTCTCTCTCTTTCTCTCTCTCTCTCTCTCTCTCCCTCCCTCTCTCTCTTTCTTTGTCTCTCAAAGAGAAAAGATATACTCAGTATTAAGTAAAGGAAAATATGCGAGCTATGAAAAGGATAAAAAAATCTTAGCTAAGAATTAGGAACTAAAATTAAAAACCAAATTTAATTTCTGAAACTGATAACAGTATCTACAATTGAAGACTCCTGTTACTGGTTTTATAACAGCATAAGGATGACAAATGTAAGCCAGCAAACTTAAACATAGATAAATATCCAATCTGAGGCAGACAGAGGAACAGCAGAAAAAGAAAAGTCCTGGGAACCTGCAGGACAGTATCAGAAGGATTATCACAGATGGAACTTGAGTGAAAATAATAGAGAGAACAGATGGTGGGGTGGAAAGGAAGACGAAGACCCAGTAGCCAAAAAGTCCCTAAACTTGAGATTCAGAAACCTCAGAAAATATAGAAATCCTACCCCAATCATTATAATCAAAGTCTTAACTACCAGAAGAAAGAGGAAATAAAACACCCAGAGGAAAACCAAATAGCATCCAATGTGGAGAAACTGGACAATGACTGCAGACTTCTCTGTAGAACTATGAAGGCCAGGCAGCAGTGGAACCAAATCTGGAAGGTCTGGAACTGGTATTAACCTGGAATTATCCTTCCAGAAAAAATAAAGTCAGATTTTGGATGAAAGAAAGAATATGGACTATATTACTATTGAGAAGTGCTAAGACAAATGCTCTAGAGGGAAGTGGTACCAGTTGGAAATTCAGATTTAGTGTTAAAATTAGGAAGATGTAGAAAAGCACGCTAGGTCCTTAATTTCCTTGAAATACAGAAGACTGTTCAAGACAAAAATGTTCATCATTATTCTATGTTAAACCCACAATAGCCATATCCAATTCTAAGGTTTTTATACTTTATGGAATATACTATGTTAACTAATCTAATGGTATGTATTATGAATATTTTAACTCCTAGGCAGCCACTGTTGAAACACAATTGGCTAAGATGGTTCTTTGCTTGCTTTGCCAGTACTAGGTCTTGTGTTTTATCTTGCTTTTTTACTCATAGATCTGAACCACTTGTGCCATGTCTCAAGTTCAGTATTTTGCTTGTTAACTGAGTGTCTCAAGGACTGTTTTGTCCTGAGTTTCTTCAATTTGTGATATTCAAATCTCAGACTCGTGATTATACCTGAGAGCCACCAGGATCTGGCTTAGGATGAAATTTGTTTTCTTTTGTTGGTTGTCGGGCTTGAACCCTGGGCCCAAGGCACTGGGTCACTGTGCTCTTCAGCTCAAGGTTAGCACTCTACCACTTTGAGCCACAGTCCCACTTCAGTTTTCTGGTGGTTAATTGGAGATAAGAATCTCACAGACTTTCGTGCCTGGCTGGCTTTGAACCATGATCCTCAGTCAGTAGGGTTACAGGTGTGAGCCACTGGCACCCAGCAAGATATGATTTTTTTTTTTTTGCCAGTCCTGGGCTTGAGCTCAGGGCCTGAGCACTGTCCTTGGACTTTCTCAAGGCTAGAGCTCTACCACTTGAGCCTCAGCACCACTTTCAGCTTTTTTCTATATATGTGGTACCGAGGAATCGAACCCGGGTCTTCGTGCATGCTAGGCAAGCACTCTACCACTAGGCCAAACTCTCGGCCAATGGATACAATTTAAGAAAAAAAAAATCAACTGGGCCCGGGAGTTTGGCCTAGTGGTTAAAGTGCTTGCCTAGCATGTACAAAGACCCGGGTTCGATTCCTCGGTATCCCACATACACAACCAAGCCGGAAGTGGCAGAGACGAGACACAACCAAACCGGAAAAGTGGCAGAGACAAGACTGCGACGGCGACAGAGAGCGAAAGAAGCGAGCTGAGCTGAAGTGAACAGAGCCCAACCGAGTGGTGGCCAGAGCCAGCGAGGCCGGAGCGAGAAGGGGCCGGAGCGAGCAGAGCCAGGAGCAAGCGAGAGCTGGCCGGGACGGAGCCAGCGGGGCCGGAGCGAGCGGGGGCCAGGAGCGTGCGGGAGCGAGCGGGGCCGGGGCCGGAGCTAGAAAGGGGGCCTAGCCGGGCTGGAGCGAGCGGGCCGGAGCGAGCGGGGCAGGAGCTAGAAAGGGGGCCTAGCCGGGCCGGAGCGAGCAGGGCCGGAGCGAGCGGGGCCGGAGCGAGCGGGGCCAGAAAGAGAAAGGGGCCCAAAAAAAAAAAAAATCAACTAACTTCAAATAAGGCAGTAAATAAAAAACACAAACCCAAAACAGAAAATAATTAACACACCGTAGATCATTAGCATACCCCATCTAAACGTATCAATGATTGCATTAAACAGGAGAGGACAGAACACTATGATTAAAGAATCATTTTTTAAAAAGGAGACCTACATCTCACAGTTATTAAGATGACTCTGAGGAAGGAGGAAGGGAGGAAAGAAGGAATGAAACTGGGTGTGGAGAAATTGGAGGCCTTATGAACTGTTGAGAGAAATGGAAAATGAGAAATAGTATGGTAGTTCTTTAAAGTGTTAAAAATGGAACTTTCATACGATTCAGTGATTCCACTTCTGGGTAGATAACAAAGGAATTCAAAGTGGGATCTCACAGAGATATACTCTGGTGCAACAGTAGTTATTCAGAAGGTAGAGGCCACCCAAGCCCCTTAACAGATGAGTGGACAAGCCAAAATGGTGTGCGTGCCAATGGAATATTACTTGGCCTTAAGTAAGGAAACTCTGACACAGGCCACAACGTGGGTCAACCTGGAGGACATTATAGTAAGTGATATAACTCCTCCCCCCCACACACACACGCACACAAAACCAGATACTAGATTAAGTCCACTTATCTGTGGCATCTAGAGTAGTCACACTCAGAGATAGAAAGTCGCATTGTGGTCACTTAAGGTGGGGAGAAGAGAGAAACAGGACTAATTTTATGGGGGTACGGATTCAGGTCAGCAAGCTGAAGAAATTCAAATTCTGGTGGTTTATTTTATGCAGTGTAATCAGTTAAAAGTATTGAACTGCACATTTAAAACTGACTAAGGAGGTACATTTTATGATCAATGTTTTGCTGCAATTAAAAGTTTAAAATTTTCAAAAGCCAGACCTATACATAATATGTATTTTAAATCTTAATTTTGAATATGAAAATCAAATTGTTTGAACATAAATAAGTGGTTGGGAAAAGATATGTTGTGCAGCTAACAGGCATGAGCTTTTTGTGGAGCTGGACTGGCTGCATGAGTATCAGCATAGAAGGTGCATCAGAAACGTAAAGAGAGACAAAGAGGGACGCCACGAGGCATAATGGTAAATAGGTATGCACCCAGCGAAAGAAGAGACAGGTAATTACACAATCTTGGAGAAATTACCAGGAGATTCTCTCCACCATTGATAGAAGAACTAGAAAAATCCCACTGAAACGTAGGAGACTTGAAAATCTTCAGGGCAGTACTTTGACTTAACTGGCACTTACACTCTGCCCTGCGCAGTGCAGGCAGGGGCATCTAGTGTTTCCTTAAAGGTGAATGGCCGCAAGCTAGGTCATGTAGCAAGAGATGAGGAACGTAAAGGAGCGAAAAAATGTAGACTGTTATACTCTAATAAAAATGGAATTAAGTTAGAAATCAATAACAATAAGACACCCAGGAAAACCCTACGGTAGACAGAATAATGTCCCCTCCTTCAAGATATCCACACTGTAATCCCTGGAACCTCTGACTATGCTCCTTATAGGGCCAATGGGAATTAAGGTTGCTGATGGAATTAAAGATGCTAATCAGCTGACTCTAGGAGGGAATATTGGAGCTCGTGTGTGTGTGTGTGTGTGTGTGTGTGTGTGTGTGTGTGTGTGTGTGATCAGAGGGGCTATTAAAGGGAAAGGAAAGAGAGGAGGCAGTCAGGGGACTGTGATCTGAAAAGTGTTACTGGCTGCCACCATCTCTGCAGGGCAGAGGAAGGGGCCGCAAGCCAAGAAGCACAGGCAACCTCCAGCAGCCAGGGTGCAGGGAATGCGTTCTTCTCCAGAGCCTCTGGAAGAGAGTCTGGTGACACCGTGACCTGGGACTGGTGCCATCAGGTTGAATCACGGGTTACAGAACGGTAAAATAACGAAATGGTCTTATTTCAGAGTATTGTTTGTATCCTTTATGATGGCAATAATAGAAAATTAAAACACCTCTGATTTCAATTCTATAGGGTAGTCCCACTAAGGAGACTTAAGCACAAGCTCAGATACTTAGAAAACAGAGTAGACTCTTCCATCCTGGCATGGGTCATAGACTGAACTTGGACAACTGTGTCAGCATTTTTCATAGTTGTTGGGCAAGCAATCCTGACTGGGCTGTGGACTGCTTGCCCCCAAATCCATGCGCACTCCGGGTCTCGGCGTATGGCCTTTTGCAGATGTAATTAGGTACCAAGACTTCCAGAAGGAAGGTCACTCCAATGAGATGGTTCTTGTGAGACACAGACAAGGCCTGGCCGAGACACAGGCCCGGGAAGATCACCTAACAGTGAGTGATTACAGTGATGAGGCCACAGCCAAGGATTTCCAGAAGCCACAAGAAGCAGGGAAGAGTCCTGAGGATGGGAAGATCTCCCCCGCCCTCCCTCTGAGCCTCCTGCGGGAACCAGCCCTGCCAACACCTTGATTTTGTACTTTGGCTGCCCGAAGAGCAGAGTCGTGAGGGGACAGCATGTGTGGCTTGAAGAGACCCAGCTTGGGGTCGCAGAATGTTGACCTTGTGCTATATAACCCGGAAGCAGATGCCAGGCCCCCAGGGGTGGCGCTGAGGATGAGAATCACATTGTCCCCAGTGAGGCCTTCAGAGGAGCCACAGACAAGCTGAGCTGAGCTGAGCTGAGCTGACTTTGTCTCCCTGTATGCTGCAGACCCTGAGACCCACGCCGGCGGCAACCAACAATTGATGAGTGAATCACAATACAGAATTTCCCAGACTTTTGAGTCAACTCAAGGCGGCTTGCTGCCTTGGTCTGCTCAAGCTGATGTAACAACAACAACAAACAACCACAGGCCGACCGCTTAAACAGAGATTCATTGTCTCACGGTTCTGGAGGCCGGGGTTGGAGGTCAAGGTACCAGGAGGGTTGGAGGTTAAGGAGGCGGAGGACTGGCTGCTGCCCAGCCTGTCTTCCCAGCCCAGATGTCCTGTGTCCTCCCTGGCCTGCCTGGGTGCGTGCCCAGCCCTGTGATTGCCTCCTTTTCCTGTAAAGACAGCAGTCCTTCAGGGCCCAGTCGAGGCCCTTTGGGCTCTTTTGGCCACAATGACCTTCTTAAAGGCTCAGCTCCAAACACAGGTGCTGGACTCTCAACTCATGAATTTCGAGGGACCGCCACTCAGCGCATGACACTTGCCCACGCATCAGGAGGTAGAATCAAAGTTGGAAGTGTCTACGGCAGGAGGAGGACATTGAGAAGACTTACCCTGTCACTCAGGGTAACGTGCTCTCCACCTCCCTTCTGGGTCACCCAGCTCTGGTCTTCTTGCCCTGCCCTCCCACTCAAGTCCTTGGGCCTTTGATTTCCTTCACTCTCATTACAAATGAGCTTTTCCCTGTCACACTGCCAGCTGTCTCCACCTGGGGACTCAGTTGGCCAAGCTGGATCCCCTCCTGGTCCAAATCCCGCGGAGCATGCCTTGATAACTGGGTGCTCTCCAGCCCGCACTGGCCAGCTGTGGTCAGGAGGCCCCAGAGCTGGGGAGGGACTGGGCAAGCAGATCACGAGGACTAAACCAAGCTGCCATTGCTAGCGTCCAATTGGTGGAGGCAGTGGATCTTGGAAACACTAGGCTAATGTTTGTCACCTGAAACTAATTCCCCGGGCAGGACTGAGTTCCTGCCAAAGCCAACGGTGGAGCCATTTGACTCACACCTGCTGAGCTTGAGATGCCACCGTCAGGTTCCACCAGCGCCTGCTGGAGCCCGGGGCCTGCAGCAACAGGAGGCTGTGGGAGCCTTTCTCCAGCCCTTGGAAGCCAGGTACTTGCAGGGCCTTTCCTGCCTGCTTGGCCAGCTATCCCTCAGCCAGCCAGCAGCCACCACCTCCCTGGACTCCAGGCCCACGAGCCGGCAGCATCAGCTTCCTGGAAAGCAGTAGCATCTCGGCCTTGCCAGGTCTCGCCAGTCCTGGCGTCACTGGGGTGCAGGAGTTAGGCTCTTTCCTATTAAGATGGCTGCTTGACGCAGCACCATCATTTTAGTTTAGCTAGTTTAGTGAAGCCATGCCCTGTTACAAACATTGTTTCTCTGGGGGTGGAAGGCACGGCTCAAGTGGTAGAGCTCTGGCAGGGTAAGAACTGGGTGAGGTAATAGGTCCAGGTATCCTGGTCATCTGGTTGATTGTTCAGATAAATGCTTAACCCCATTCACACTAGCCAGTCATGCAAGATTATGAACCTAAGTACCGACCAATCCGAATAAAGGGCAGGAAGACATTAGGGATAAAACCTGGGGCACTGCCTGCCCAGAGAATTTGTTTATGTACTTTCCTGTCACAGTATGTCCTCCTGCAGAAGCAAACTTTGCCCATCAGAAGGGTGGGAAAGGACGATGGGTGGTTTTGCAGCCACCGTGGTGTGCAGTTTGCTCTGAACATTTTCTGTTTTATTCTAGTGTGTGTGTGTGTGCGTGTGCTGGTCCTGAGGCTTGAACTCAGCCTGGGCACTGTCCCTGAGTGACTCAGCTCAAGGCTAGTGCTCTACTACGTTGAGCCACAGCACCACTTCCTCTAGCTCATTAAAAAAATTCTGGACACCCCAAGGACACCCCAGCAGCTGTGGGGGAGGAGGGATCCCTCTGTGGGCTCAACCGAGGGGGACCTCAAGACCCCTCTGCGTGTGCTGTGGTTTCCAGTTTCTCCTAACATTGGTTGGCTGGAAGAAAGGTGGAATGGGGCCTTCAGACTCTCAGCTCGCACCCATCCTCCCAGGCCAGGCCTTGGGCTCCCTAGATGCCCTCACTGACCTTCACGATGCTGCTGAGGGTGGATGTCGACTCCCGGCAGTGGAGATGAGGCTATGCTCTGAGGAAGAGCCTACCCGAGGCTGCGTCCAGAGGCCACAGAAGGAGCCACTCCTGCAGGAGGACTGGTCTCAGCCCTCTCTGGACAGCAGATTCCTGGCCATGCCAGGGGTCCAGAGCCCCCGTCCTAATGGGTCCAGCTATGCCTCAACTCCTTCAGAAGCAGCCTGGAGTGAGTTTTCCTCCTCCGCAGAGATGGTTCTGGAAAGACGCCCCCTTTCTGCAGACTGAGTCAGGAAGTGAAAGCAAAGTTATGAATATTCGACAGGCTCTGGTGTGGTGCAGAGCTCTCTCTGCTCTGTGGAACGCTGGAGTGTGCTTGTTATAGTTTATTTCATAAGTAGGTGCACCTTAAGAACAATTTATTCAAATATTAATGCCCCTTAGGGGAGGCATCACCAGCCCACTAGAAAACATTATTATGGTAAAGTCCTGGGAAAGGCTCGCCTAGCAAGGCGGCAAAATCAATAAAAAGAAAACAAAAGCCATATAAGCATGTGGTATGTCTGGGATAGAGGACAGGAAAGCTGACGTGACTGGTGGTTGTTCTGGGTGTCTCCCAGGGCTACAGGCAGGCAGGCCAAGCTCTTCCCACCCTGGCCTCTCAGGCCCTAGAGCCCCAGCCAGGGGCCACTGCCACCTGCAGTGCAGCACACGGGAGCCAGAGCCACCAGTCCCCCCGCCCCCCGACACCTCCCACCTTGTTGGGCTCATCTCGGCCGGCCTCCCTGAGGGGCCCACACTGCTGGGCAGCTCTGACTGGCCAGGGGCTGGAGTGTTCCAGGCCTACAATCTGAAAGGAGTCAGCGTATAGCTTCTCCTCCCCGAGAGCTGGGGCCCACCTGATCTCAGGTCTCAGGGAAGCTGCAGGCAGCTCCTCAGTCCTCAGCCCTGAGACCTTGGGTACACTTCCGAGTCTGTGCCTTGGTTCTCCCTTTTAAGTCTGAATAATACCACACGCATGCACGTGGAGACACACACACACTCACACACCAGTCCTGGAGCTTGAACCCAGGGCCTGGGCATTGTTCCTGAGCTTTTGTGCTCAAGGCTAGCGCTCTCCCACGGGAGCCCCAGCTCCACTCTTTTTAGCTCCACATCTTTACAGTGGGTAACTGGAGATAAGAATTTTATGACCTGTCCTGCCAGGGCTGGCTTTCAACCTCAGCCCTCAGGTCTCAGCCTCTGGAGTGGCTGGGATTACAGGTGTGAGCTGCTGGCATCCGGTAATCCATGTGGTAACCCCATGGGTTGTGGTGGGATGACGTGGTTAACAGTCACGGTGCCCTCAGAGGAAGCCCTGGCCCACACTCAGCCCCCAGCAGTTCAGGTGGGCACTCTTGCTGCTTTCACATGGCAGCCGAGGGACTTGGCGACTTATCACCTTATGCAGTAGAGAGATTATTCTAGCAACTTCTAGAACGTAAATCCTGGTGGGCTCCACGCGAGCCAGGCACAGACGGTGGTGGGAGGGGTCACCTTGGTCCCTCTCTGTGGACATGCCATCTCCAACTTAGAAGCTGCCGCCAAACGCTGGGACAGCCTGGGACCCCAACCTGGGATGAGGCAGGCAGGCCAGCTGCGGTGCTCTGAGAGGCTCACCGGGACTGGAAGCCGGCCTCATAACCCCATTTATCACACTACAGCGCGATCCGAGAAGAGATCTAGACTTGACTGGGGGAAGCCAGAGGGGTGACACATCCATTAGAAGATTTTAAACTGAAAACATGCTCGCTGACTTCTCAGGTGATGCTAAATCAATACCTCATACTTTGGATGAATTCCTTACTCTGTTTCATGAAACTGTTTGGTTCCCAAACTCTTTGCTGTTCGGCTTGGAAAGCCACACCAGGAAGGTCACAGAGAAATCCCTTGGCTGCCAGCCAAGCCCCACCCACCCCCCTCTGGCAGGACAGAGTATGAAGGGAAGGAGGGGAAGCTTCTGATGGATTTGTCAGCAATGAAGGTGGCTTAGCTGACCCACCAGCCTCGCTGGCCCCACTGGCTGACCAGTCCTCACAGGCAGGCCCTGTCCTAGCCCACAGTCTCCTGCTGCTGCTGCTTTTGTTGTCATGCAGTTGAGAGCCACGGGCAGACCCAGGGGAAAGGCACTTCTCCCATAAAGAGGGGTGGGGATGCTTCTGAGGGCTGCTCTTTGAACTAGCAGGCTTCCCACCTTCTCTGACACACATGGAGGCTAGACCTGGAGCCAAGAGCTAAGACAAACACTTGGCTTCCCACTCGCTGACTGGTGTCACCTGTGCGTGGCTCTCACTTGACCCCCCTAAGTGCCAGCCTACCCGATTGAACCCCACTGCTGTGGGCAACTGCCGCCTTTGAGGGGAACCAGGAGTGTGGCTTAGTGGCAGACTGTTTGTTTGGCACACACAAGGCCCTGGGTTCCATCCCCAGTACTGCAAACAAATAAGCAGGATTAAATATGTAAGAAGAAAGAAAGAAGAAATCCCTCATGGAGAAAGCAGAGGTTCCCCATATAATTTGGGTCTCTAAGCAATGCATTCCCTCACATCTGAGAACACACCACATAATAGGATAAGCCTGAAATGAAGTAGAAAATGGAAGCCTTCGAATGAACCATTTATTTTGATAAGCATAAAATAACCCTTCTCCGGGAAGCAGCTCAGATTGTGGCTGACACTGTGGCTTCTGGAATCCAGTTCTGGAGTTGGGTGGCAGCCCCAGTGCGCTCCAGCCATGTGCCGTCTGAGCCGTGTGCCGTCTGAGCCATGGCCTGTCTGTGCATCTCCAAGGTGAGTCTTCAGCAGAGAGCAGCTATGCCGTGGAACCTGATGGTCTATCCTGGTCTTGCCAGGGGACTGTGCTGCGTCCTTCCACACTGTCCACCCTTGCCTGGCCCTGCCACCACAGCCCTGCTCTTCCTGCACTTGCACTTCTACGCACATGTGTCCTGCAGCCATCCTGTGAGTCGGCCCCCAGGCCGCGCTGAAGGAAGACTGGTGGGTCTCCTGCAGAGGGCCCGCCTCTGCCTTTGGCTGGATGCTGCTACGGGCATGCCAGGCAGGTATTCTCTCCCCCAACAACAAGGCAGAGCAGGGAAGCCCAGGTGGAGGCCGAGAGGGCACAGAGCATTCTGACTCAAGTCCACTGTCGTCACCCTGCCCACCCGGAATGCTTCCCTCGCAGCCCCTGTGAAGACAAAGCTCTAAAACCCATCCCAGATCTAGGCCACCATTAGAACTAAAAGTCTGTGTGGTTGGAAGCAATAAAAGTGCATATACTGCAATGAATTTCCACTCTGACAGCACTCACCATGCCAGGAGCCTTGAGTCGTGGTGATTCTGGCCGGGGGCCGCAGAGCCCATGTGAGCATCAGCTCAAAGAAAATGAAAAGGTGCTTTGTGTCTCATCCATCTTCTAATTATGCTTTCCGAGGACAAGGTTCATGCCAGACCCTCTCACAGTGATAAAACTGATATGGAGGCCAACTGGTCGGCAATAACCGCTGCAGAAAGGGCGAGTCTGCTGTCGACTGTGGCGCAAAGACCCCGCTGAGCGTGTACAGGCGTGTTTGCGTGTGCCTGCATGTCTGTGCGATGTGCGTGTGGACATCTGCATGTGTGCATTTCCTACTTGCGTACATGCGTACCTGACTTCTTGTGTGTACATGTGTTCACGTGTATAGTTCCAGGACTGTGTGCCATTGTATGTGTTTACATGTGTGCGCATTTGTGAACATCCATGCATGCATTTGCCAGCCAGGTGCCTCCATGTTCTCCCGGCTGAGCCTGCAGACACCCAGGCTATTCACAGCGAGCTGCCCCACACGAGTAGGAGCTGGCAAGGGACACCCAGAGCGTCTGCCACCAGAATCCACCACATACAAGCGTATGTCCTCTTGGTTTCTTCTTGTAGAAGTCCATGATGGATGGCAGTCGTTCACACAGTACAGAAACAAGGCTATGACAGGCACTGGTGGCTCACACCTATAGTCCTAGCTACTCAGGAGGCTGAAATCTGTGGATCGCAGTTCAACGCCAGCCTGAGCTGGAAGGGCTGAAAGCCTCTTACCTCCAGTTAACCACCGACAACCAGAAGTGGAGCTGTGGCTCAAAGCTGTAGAATGCTAGCCTTGAGCAAATAAGCTCAGAGATATGCCCAGGCCCTGAGTTCAAACCCCACAACTGACTAAAAGTAAAGAAAGAAACAAGGCTGAGACACAGCACCAAATCCAGAAATAATGATCAAATGAACTCCAGAAAATAGAAACAAGAGTTCCCCCCCCCCCCCGCCGCCCTGCTTTGTTGCTCTTTTTGCTTTTATTTTCTGTCTTGTTTGTTCATTTATCTGTCTTTGAGAAATGGGAGAGGAAGGCGTGAACAAATGCAGTGGTGTTCTCTGGACACGATATTGTGTGTGGGGAGGGAGGGGAAACCAGGAGAGAGTGCGGGAAGGAGTTGTCTACAAGGAAATGTATTCTTTACCTGATATGTAACTGTCACTCCTCTGTACAACACTTTTAGAGTAACATTCAAATTTTTTTTGATCCAGAAATAAGGCAGAGACACAGCACAACAGCCACCACAAAAGCTTCCCCTCTCTCCTCACCCCGTTTCACTCCAGAGTGAAGGCTGCCGGCAGGCATTGTCTGTGTCTGCAGATGAACACATTTCTGGTTCCAAAAAAATGTATTGAGATATGGTTTGTTCACATAACATCACTCACCCTGGGAAACACACGATGCAGTGGCTCTTAGTGTCTTCACAGGTAAGTACCCTGTCACCCCACACAACCTCAGAGCATTTTCCAAACCTTCAAAGGAGCCTGGGCCTGAGACACAGTCCAGACTGTGGAGGACGCGTGGAAGGGTGGACAGTGTGCCAAGCCCCACACGAGTGATGCCATTTCCCGCACGGGCACACCTATCATGAACTGTAGTCTATAGATCAGGCACGGCAAGACATTAACAAGAACACAAAGCAATGATACCAACATACTGGAATGAGAGTTCACCCCCGACGTGTAAGCACCTCAAGCAAAACCAGGCAATACTGTGCCGGCGCACGCATAATGGAGCGGGTACTGGCAGGCGCGGACGAGAGTCTCTTGCCAAATAGGCGGGTGGCACAGGTATTCATCATGGCCTATTTCTGCAATTTCCCATTTAGTATTTTTCCAGTCAAGGTTGCTCACCTGCAAGGTGGAAAGAGAACCCACAGATGAGGTCATGGCCGGGACACAGTTCTGGAGGCCAGAAATCCCAAACAAGGCCTTGGCAGGACTGCATTTCCTAGAAGAGCTCTCAGGTGAGGGCCGCTCCCCGCCAAGCTCCCCGCTCCAGGGCTGCTGGTAGTCTTGCTGTGATTGCCTGTGGTTGGTACTCGATGTTCTTTTCATGTGTCCATTGTGGAGGGGGGGGCTCTCCTCCCGCAAACACCGTCATGACATCAGGGTGTTTAACAAATTACATCAGGAAGAGTCTCTAAGGTCGCATTCCGCAGTTCCTGGTGGGCATCAAATTTGGGGAGACCCTGGCCAATCTAATAAGAGGACAGACGTACGACATCATCTCACTTATATCTAGTAAGAGGACAGACTTACGACATCGTCTCACTTAAATCTAGCAAGAAGACAGAAGTACATCATCTCACTTAAATTGCTGTTTGTTCCTTGCGTACAGCCATGTAATAAGTGTGCCCATGCATTGGCCAGAGCATCCCTGTCCATAAGCACCTGGGGCCCCAAACAGGCAGGGAGGTGATGTCAAGTATGCCAAGATGCCAAGATGCCAAGAATGTATCAACTCAGGAAGGGAGCCTGTTCCTATGGAAAAGAAAGAAGGAGCTAGGCAAGGTGGCATGAGCCTGTAATCTCAGCACTTGGGAGGCAGAGGCGCAAGGAGCAGGAGTTTAGAGCTCTCGGGGCTAGCTGCACAGTGAGTGAGATCCTGTCTTAAAAACTCACCGTGTGTGAGTGTAGCTCAGTGGGAGAGGCCTTGCCTAGTGTGAGCAAGGCCCTGGGCTCCGTCCTCAGCACTGGAGAAGGACACAAAAGGAAAGTCCCGTGAGGAGTGTGTATGAGGGAGAGCCCTGGGATTGTGACTGGCTGGAGACAGAGCCTGGAGCCCACTCAGTCCCCAGAACAGGAAAGACTGGTTCTCTGTGGCTTAAGTCCTCTGCTTCTGTTATTGGTCCCTACCCATGCCCTTGGAGGGGAGCCTGCTGAGCTCCAGGGTCTTTTGCCAAGGTTTGTATTGTGTCGCCCCACGGTCCAGCAGAACGTGGTGCTTCACCAGCAGGGCCCAGGAGCCAAGCCCTCCCCCCCCCAGCCCAGGTATCGCTGTCTGTTCTCAGTCTTTTGCTAGAGGTAAAAATGGTGAGCGGCCTTATCTGGCTATATTTTGTTGCTTCATTTGCATCCTTCTTTATCTCTGTCTTAATATTTGGGAATTTTCTTGTAAATTTGAGAAAGTTTTTCTCTATTAAAGAATATCAACCCTTTCATCCTTCTGTCTGGGGTAGATATTCCCCCCCCCCCAGGCAAGACACACTGTGCAGGTGTGAATGGCTGCCATTTTGCAGCATGAATCTTCACATAAGGGATATTAGGTGACATCATAGATGTGAATGTCTTTTATTGCAGTTTTCAAACAATATAGATATACTCTTTGGATGGCCATTCTTTATATTGACCCTCTATAAAGTCCAGTGGCATAATACTAAATCATAAATAAGTGAAGACATTTTTACAGGGAACAAGGATATTGAAGTCTGTGTACATGGCTTTTCCCCAACATTTTTTAAAATTATAAAAGTAATAAACACACAAAGTAAAAATATTAAAGCAGTGTAGACTGATATTAAATGAAAGAGGAAAGCTTCCCACCTCTAGTCCAGCTCTCAGGAGAGAACCATTTCAACAGTTTATGTTTTCAGATCTTGTTGTTAGCACCATAATTCTAAATAAAATGCTTTTACTTCTGTTTTTGGATTGATCAATTTTAGACAATTTCTACTTGATGTCCCAGTATGAAAGAGAAGTTTTAGTCATTTCCACACCCTACATGATCCCTGTAATTTTGTTAGTTGTATTATTTTTAGCTCTTCCATCTTTCCACAAACAGCTTGTACGTCTGCCCAGAGACCTCCGTTCCACTTTGCTCCCCCTCCTGGGTCAGGTGGAAGGACAAGCTTCGGCTTGGAGGTCCTGCCTGTGTCCCAGCACCCTTCCTCTCCCCATCGCTCAGGTGTCACTCCACACGCAGCAAGGAGCATCTGTGACTGCAGCACATCATGTGACATCCACCAGAGGAACAAAATCAGTAATGAGCAGTGGATCGGGGGTATTTAAACCAAGGAGAAAGCTAGAGCAAGGACTAGAGGAAGAGAGGCGAGGAGCTTCAAAGGAGCAAATGACCGCAGGAGATGTTTCACACTTAGTCTTGGCTCTGAATCCGTAACTATGTCTCCCTGGAAACTGCCAGTGTGTTGAGACTGTGATTCTTTCTAAAGCCAATAAACATGTACTATGAACCCCAAATTTCTCCCCTTAAGCCAAGGCTACAAGCCTATATTAAAATACCTATGTTAAAAATACCCTTACTAGAGGATGCATTTGATGTTGTCTATTAGTTATTCAGATTCATATCAGCTTTGTATGGATCCTAGGTGCTCCTCTGTAACTCTTGGTTCTTCCTGGACTTGTTAATTGCCTTTGTTTTTCCATCTTGATGGGAGAAACATGCATGGATTGACATGTAAGACAGATAAGCAAGCGTTCACTGTGCTATTCTGAGAGCTGGTTGGTACTTGCCACCTTCTGTATTCTAAGACTAGAACTTCTTTTCATATTCCACTTGGAGGTAGTGCAGCTGTTTTCAGAACCCCACATTTTTTACACTCCTTTGCTGTTGCTGCCTTTAGTGGGGTGTGTCCTCAAGCAAAGATTTCTCCAAAGCCAAAAGAATGAGGAAGACTTCCAGCCAATTTGCATGCCTGGAGATGTATTCCCAAATCTCACTGATGGTTTGAACATACATTCTGAGCTCAAAAACTCTTCCCACAGCCACGAAGTGTAGCTTCATTGCTTTCTCACCCTCACTGTGGCTGATGTAGTCTGTTGCTGACATACCAGATGTCTGTAGCCAATCGGTTGTCTGTCTGTCTGTCTGTCTGTCTGTCTGTCTGTCTGTCTTGTTGCTCTAGAGATATGGCCTGCAGCCTTGGTATCGAGGAATCATACAAACTGATATCAGTAGAGTAAAATTCCAGGTACAGGAATCAGAGCCTCATAGGACAAACAGGCTCGGGCCTGGCATGAGTAGAGTCACATTTTCAGAAGGCCGGCGTAAGGAATTCATACTGACCTGTGAGTGGCTGCCAGGCCTCCTGTTCCCAGGAAGTACTGCTCGAGGCGGCTGTAGAGCTCTAAGGCGAGGAAGCTCTGGTCCTCGACACCTGTGTGGATCCTGCCCTGTCACACAGCGCCCACTCCCTCTGTGCCCAGCACACCCACACACTAAAGACAGCAGCTGCCAGGTGGCTGAAAGCCTGCAGC
The DNA here is from genome assembly GCF_031878675.1 of Megascapheus bottae. Classification (NCBI taxonomy): domain Eukaryota; kingdom Metazoa; phylum Chordata; class Mammalia; order Rodentia; family Geomyidae; genus Megascapheus; species Megascapheus bottae. The sequence continues at coordinate 2,377,298 of NC_143523.1, forward strand.
CCTGCGTCACCACCTGAGCCTGGGCTGCCAGGACCGCTGGGAGCCAAGATGAGGCCCCGCCCATGGCACACGCATGTGCGGCTCCTCTCTGCAGGGAGGCAAGGGCTGTGGTCAGTGGCCTGGTCCAGCGAGGGAGCAGGAGCTCATGCCACCCGCGCCTGGCCCGGCCAGCTTGAGGATCTGAGGGTGCAGTCCTGGCCCAGGGAGCCACGCATGGGCACATGCCGGCTCCCTGAAGTCACTTCAGAACGAGACCCCAGAGCTTGCTGACTGTTCATTTGTTTCTCTGCCCCCCGCTCCTGTCTGAGTGATTTCTTGCTGTCTGCTGACAGCCTGGCCCCCTGTCCACTGTCTCCATCCTCGGGGACACTGAGCTCCTATTCTGCAGGTCACTGCGGCCAGCTGCTGGGTGCCAGGCAGAGCTGGGGGTGGGGCTTTCCAGGGACCCTGATGGCTGCATTGCTGAGACCTCGATGTCGTGTGCCTCTGCCCTGCGTGCTGGCCAAGCTCCCCCGGGCCGGGGATGCCGCCTGGGTCCTGCTGGGTTACTGCTGGAGCAGGTGCAGGTTGACACCTTGCCTCACAGCAGAAGCCCAAGTTCCCAGCCTGACACAGGGCGGTCAGGAGGACATTCCTGCACAGTTGCATGGAGGGTCACCCTCCAGCAGTCTCTGCTGGCAGCTGGGCCGACTGGCTCCGCACTGCCTGCTTTAGGTGTCTGGAGGCCTGCTGCGGCCTCGCAATCCAGCCTGGGCAGAAGCTCCTCAGCCACGGAGTGGCTGTGCACAGCGCACCCAGCAGGGCCGTGTGGGCAGCCGGCTTCGTTTCCTGCCCCAGCCTCTCTTCCACAGAGGGTAGGGTGCTACTGCAACAGGCCTGGCACCCTCTCGGTCCCAGCCCAGGGCCATGACCACCACGTCACAGCAGGAGAGCCCTAAAATGTGTCCCACTGATGCCTCAGTGAAAGAGGCATTTCTGCTCAGGGTCATGAGGACAGGCTGTGACCTCCGTGGGTAGGGAGCCAGCCGGAGGCCTGGGAGATGCTCACATGCTCATGGTTTCTAGGGCAACAGAAAGGATGGGCAGAGTCACCATTCCTCTGAGACCAGGGCAAGTCCTGTTGGCTGTGCTTGTGAGTTATTGGAGAGCTACTGGTTCTGAGCAAAACAAACTGAACTGCGACTGCGTCTTCCCCATCTTGGCCTCCTCCCATGTACAATGCTTTCCCCAACTGGCACCCTCCCAAAGCAGAGCCCTCCGGTAGCACACCTGGCTGTAGGCGCACCGCCTGAGTCAGGTCTGCTACAGGAGAGGAGGACAGGGAAGGAACGCTGGAGGAGAGAGAGGAGGAGCATGAGTGGGGAGAGAAGAGGGAGGCCAGGGGAGGCCAGGAGGGAGGATGTCGGTACAGAAGGACAGCACCGGGCTAGCTCACTTACAGATACTTGGAAGGAGGTGAGCCCATGGAGCGTGAGGGCTTCTTATGGGGCAGGGCGAGGGAGAGGTGGCGTGGCTGCTATTCTTTTGGACTCTGTAGGATGTGGTTGCAGGCCCTGTGAGCACTGAAGGGTCTGCTTTCAATGGTGAAAGGAGTTGATTTTGCTATTTCACCAAAACAACAACAGTGCTGGCCTGTCCACTGGCTGAGGGCTGGCCATGCAAGACGTGGCCGGTCATTGCACATGAGGGACCGAGGAGGATGGAGAAGGGGTGACTTGCAGACCTGGGTCCTGCAGCCTGGGACACTGCTGTAAACGTCTGGAGCACTGTCCTGGCCTGGGACCACCTGGGAAGACTGGATCTCACTGCCAAAGCTGAGGCAGGGGCCCCTGTCCACAGAGAATGCTGGACTCAGGAAGCCACGCCGTGGGATCTAGCAGCTCGGGCCCAGATTAGACCAGGAACCTGAGAGACCTCATCTCCCCTCTGAGAAGATAGCTTCTGGCCACAAGGAAGGACAGGCTTAGCACAAAAGGACAAGAAGCTCAGGGCCAGATGGTCAGCTCTTCCTACCTTGGACAGAGCCAGTGACAACTTGCTACTGATGTGTGCCAAAATCCTTCAAGCCAGGCAGATCTGCCTCGGCAAGGAGCCACGATCTGAGAGCCCAGAGCAAGTGGCTCTGGGCATCCCAGGCGCCCAGTGGTATGTCAGACACAGTCCGTGCAGTGGACCCATCGGTAGAGGACAGGAGATGCTGTGTTCCAGAATCGTGCACAGTCCCTTGGGACACAGCACTCTTGTGCCACAGCCATGTGGCTAAGGCAGTCATCTGTCATGGGGTGAGCCGGCACTGGCGCTGGCTCACAGGGAGGTAGGTATAGGAGGTGGAGTAAGTTCCCTAAAGAGAGTGAATCCCAGGATGTTACCTCGTGTGGACAAGGATTGTGGGCAAATGTCAGGAGAGGCCCCTGGACTGCACAAGTTGGCCGTGAGTGCAATTGCAGGGCAGGGAGGCAGAGGGCATGTGACACACACTGAAGAGAAGGGCTGAGTGAAGGGGGGTGGGGGTTCTGCAGGCCCCGGGGGCTTCTCTAGGCCCCAGGGGGTTCTCCAGGCCATGTCTCTGGAGCCCCCGGCGGTGAGAGCATGGCCCTTTCACACTTGCATTGCAGCGCAGCAGTACTGGTTCAAAAGCTCGCGATTGTCTACGAGCGCTTCCTCAGATGTGGCCACAGGAAGTCTGCCAGAGGCAGATGTGTTCCCAGCACCTGTGCATGGCAGCGGCACTCTCGTTGGACTTTCTCAAGGCTAGAGCTCTACCACTTGAGCCGTCACAACACCACTTCTTGCTCTTTTTCTATATATGTGGTACCGAGGAATCGAACCCAGGTCTTCGTGCATGCTAGGCAAGCACTTTACCACTAGGCCCAACTCCTGGCCTCATTGTGTTTCTCAAGATCGCTTGAGAGGTATTCCTTGATGTGAGTTTCTGTATTCCATTTGGGCTTTGCTCAGCTTCCTGATTTTGTGGGCTTATACTTTCGGGAAAGTTTGGAAAAATTTCAGTCATTATTTCTGAGTTGTTTTCCAGCCGTGTCACCCTCCTCTCTAGAGACTCCAGTGTTAGCTCATCGTCATGATCTGGCATGCTTCTGGGGCTCAGAACCTTTTAAAAAATCGAGTTGCTCTCTGTTAGAGGTTAATTTCTACTGTTCATTTTTCGACGTTGCCTAGTCTTTCCTCGATCCTACTGTTGCGTCTATCCACCATAATTTTTTATTTCATTTATGCTATTTTTCATTTCTAAGCTCCCTGTTTTGCTCATTTGCATATCCTTCATGTTTCTTGGGCTTTTCTAATTTTTCCTCTGTTTCAGTTGTCTGCCGACACATTCCTTACCTGTCACAGTATTCTAATGCTCTTCATCTCTGTATCAACATCTATTGGTCATGATTTTTCCTTCTGTTTGAAATCCTGGTTTTGGCTGTGATAAATGGCTTTTGATGGAAACCTGGACGTTTTCATTGCTGTTACTATGGGGCCCTGCATCTGATTCCAATCTCTGTTCAGTTGGTCTCCTCTGGTGAAGAAGGAGAGAATTTGCCTTGCCACTGGCAGGGAGAGTGGCACTGCTGCCACGTAGGTTAGGAGGTTTGGCTGCTCACCAGGTCCTGCTAACATCTCCCTGACTAGGAGGGTGGAAGAACGGCCTGGCCCCAGGGGATGAATGAGCCCTCATTTCTGTAGTGGCGGCAAAAGTCTCTCCACCAGGCCCCTGCCTCCTTATGGCCTCCTGAGGGTGGAAGTCTGGGCACCCCATTTGGTCCTGGCTGCTGTGGGTGGGCTGAAGCCACAGTAGCATTTGGCTAGAACACAGTAGCTATGATCCTAATGTTTTCTGCCTTACTAAGCTGCTCCTGTCCCTGTCCTTTGGCTAGAAAGAGCAGAGATTTTGGTCTGGGTTTGTTTTTCCATTCACACCATTGGCACTTATGGGCTGCTGACTTCATCTATGTTTCTGGGTTGTTTGAGGCAAAAAGAAAACCCAGGAAAAGCAGTGGCTTGGTGTCTGTCTTTCCTGTAGTCCCCAAGTCATTAACTACACGCAGGTACTACATAGACTCAACATCAAGCACTTTTCCACTGTGTAAGACAAGCTGTGTGTTCCCGGGGAGGGGGGGCAGGGTCCCCTTCATGGACCAGAGAAACAGCACCCCTGCAGGGGTCCAGAGGGCCAGCGCCTTTGCTCGGAAGATGGACAAGGACATTTTCAAGTCACATGGAGGGCTTTTCCCGTGCAAAGGCAGTCAGTGCTCTGAGGTTCTCGGAGCAGAATTTCCAGGCCTGGGAGTGCTTCGCTCTCTAGCCCATTTCAGGCTGGTCCTCATGAACATTGCATTGCCATAAACAACTAATCTTCATAACCTAGGGGCAAAACCAGGTGCTGTCTACACATGCCTTGTTCTGGCTTCCTCTCTTCCTTTTTCTTTCCTCCTCCTTTCTTTCTCTCTTCCCTTCCCTTCTTCCTTCCTTCCTCCCCTTCTTCTCATTCTCCCTCTCTGCCTTCTCTTCCTCTCTCCTTCCTTTCTCCTTTCCTTTCTTCCCCCTTCATTTTCCTTCTTTCTTTTGCACCCTTTCCTCCATCCTCCCTTTCTTTTTACTTATTTTTAATTGGAAGGAACTGGCTTCATTTTGTTTTCCTTGATTGTGAAGAAAATCATGCTTATTGTATGAATTCAACTGATGCCCCATGCAAGGCGGTGAGTGGCAATCACCCAGGTATTTTGCCCCTCACAGCCAGGTCCTTCTCTCCCACAAGAATGTCTTGGCAGCCTCTGTCCCCCCCTCCCCCCCGAGTACCACGGACCTGCGTGGTATGGCCACTGCCTGAGTCTACAGGGTAGACCAGAGCCAGAAGGGCCTGTGAGTGGTGCTGTGACCCAGCAGCTCCCAGAGGGGACGCAGGGCTGCCATGGAGTTGCTATGCAGACAAGCTGGTGGAGGCCGGAGCTTGTGCCCCGTGTCTGGGCAGTATGAGTCAAGGCCGGTGAGGCCAGCCTCAGAGGTCCCCTGGGACATTTCCACTGTGTTTGGGTCCTCAAGTCGGGGATCCCTCCCAGCTGTGAGTGGGAACTCTGAGTGACTTCCAGAGAATCCTTAGCACCCTGCCGTAGTGATCTGCTGTTCTTTCTCCTTCCAGGGAAGGCTTGCTTCAGATTTCTCTCCATGGGCAACAGTCTTCCAGCAGGCGCTGCTCCCAGAATTCCACCTCCAGCACTGCTGAGGCCTTGGTGGTAGCTCGTGGGAAGTCCGGGTTTGGGAAGCACGATGGAGGCCTCTGCTTCCCTCATTTAGTCGGGTCCTTGATTCTGAGTCGAATTCTGGGACGCTGTACAGAAGACACATGCTTCCCACACTGTGGTGGGAAACTTGCCTGAGCCTGCTCCCCAGGACGGGGTGTGGCGCGTGATCAGAGGGACTGGCGGCCCTGAGGGTTTGGAAAGGACATGACCAACTGCAGGGGCTGAGCGGGCAGGTGCTTTCCTGGACCCAGGGCCCAGTGAGGCTCTTCCACTCCACCGGGAGTGTCCTCTAGCTGGCCCCTCCACCATCAGTGTGGGACGAATGAGGTGGACGGGGAGCCAGACGCGGATTGCTTCATTCCGCACACATGAGTGACATCTAGCGCATAGAGAAAGAGTGAAGAAACCAAAGGGGATGAAGTGAAGGCAGGGAGGTGAGATGTGGAGCATGACGAGGCTGGTGGAGGGGGAGGGGGAGGCCGACCCGGTCCCATCACTTGAAATTTCCATAATACCTTTCTTGGTGGTTTGAACGGAGGTTTGAACTCAGGGCCTTGTGCTTGCTAGGCAGGTGCTTTACTGTTGCGCCATGCCTCCAGCTCCATTTGCACTGGGTTGTGTTTAAATATAGGGTTTCACTTGCTGTGTGGGGACCCTGGATCCTCCTCCTCCTGTTTTCACTTCTTGCTACAATTTGACATCCAAGTTGTAGATGTGCCCTGCTTCTTACGTGGAGGTGGAGTCTCATGGACTCTTCTCAACCTGTGACTGGCCGGATGTCCACCTCCCCAGATGAGGGCACAGACATGCCAGGGAAAGGATGAAAGAAGGTCATTTTCAGGGAAATGGATGGACCTAGAACAAATTATGCTAAGGCCAACCAAGCTCCAAGACACAACCAGTACGTATAGTCTCACGTGTGGAAGCTAGCTGTGAAATACACCTAGACATGACACTGAATCATGACTCCAGCGTCCATGTGTGAACAGCTGGCCAAGGAGATGCCAGAAGGGTGGGGACCCAAAAGTGTAAAAAATGCTATTTACCAAAACAAGCTCCAGGACACAGAAACATGGGGTGTTTATGATGTTTGTGTGTGTGTGTGTGTGTGTGTGTGTGGTTTGTGCATGTGTGTGGGGTGTGTATGTGTGTGGGGTATGTGTGTGGGTGGATGTGGGGGATGTGTGGGGTGTGGGGGGTATATGTGTGTGTATGTGGGGGGTTGTCTGTGTGTGGGTATGTGTGTGGGGTGTGTGTGTGTGTGGGTGGATATGGGGGATGTGTGTGTGTGTGGAGGGGTATATGTGTGTGTATGTGGGAGGGTTGTGTGTGTGTGGATATATGTGTGGGGGGTATGTGTTGGGGGGATGTGTGGGGATGTGTGGGGTGTGTAGGGGGGTATATGTATGTATTTGTATGTGTGGAGGTATGTGGACGTGTGTGTGTGTGTGTGTGTGTGTATGTGTGTGTGTGTGTGTGCTTCTTTCTCTCTTTGCTTCTTTTTTTTCCCCTTCAATCTTGGTGCTTGAACTCAGGGCCTGAGCACTGTCCTTGGACTTTCTCAAGGCTAGTGCTCTACCACTTGAGCCCCAGCACCACTTCCGGCATCACTTCTGGCTTTTTCTATGTATGTGGTACCAAGGAATCGAACCTGGGTCTTCCTGCATGCTAGGCAAGCACTCTACCACTAGGCCAGACTCCTGCCTCCCTGTATTTGCTTCTTTGGGAGCATAAAGGGGGACCCAGAGGGGAAAGGGAGAAGGTTGAACAAATGAAATCGTGGTGTTCAGCATGCACTATGTGTAAATGAACTATGCAGCTTGTGGGCATGGGACAAGAGTGAGGGGATCTGGGGGAAAAGCAAAGGAAGCGAAGGAAGGGGTGACATTGACCCAAAGAGAAAGATATGCATTATCTGAATTGTGAAGTGGCAACCTCTGTACAACACCTCAGTGATAACACTACAATTACACTTATGAAAAGATGATAGGCATACGCCACCGGTGCTTGGTTTTATAATATTTCCTGAAAACGGATTTTATATTGTAACACAGCAGGCAATTTGTTCAGCACTGTGGTGTGCCTGGCTCTGTGCTTAGATCTGAAGAAGGCAAAGGGAAGAGGCAGGTGCTGGCTCCAGGGACCAAGCGCCACAGAAAGGTGGCAATTGACACAAAGGACTTCCCAAAGCACGTGTCCTCTCAAGAAGCCAGGATGAGGCTGGGACGGGTGGAGAGTTGGTCGTGTCTCGCCTCCACTCCCCTTGGGCTGCGTGACCGGTGGGCAAGGAGTTGTGACCTGTCTCCTGCTTCTAGCCACTACGCGAGGCTTCTTATGGATGAAGCGATGAAAGGAAATAGCAGATTGATGTCTTAGGGCATTATTCTAGGCACAGTGACTGGCCACGACACATGCACGTGTGGACAGTGACAGAAGAAAGGGACATTGATTTTCATGTTCCTCAGAGGATTAGGCTTGACCTGCCAGATCTCTCTAAACCCTTCTCAGTGCAAAGGTTTGCCACACATGCACTTCCTTTCCGTGTGTCTCACAGGACTGCCCTCCCACTAAATTACAAGCTCCACCAGGGCAGGGCCTTGCTCACAACTGCTGCAGCTAATAGGTCCCAATTCACCATGCCTGAATACTAGTGGAAGAAAGGTTGGCTGCATTGGCAACCATTGCACGCCTAGATAAATTACTCGTGTGTGGGGTTGTCCTGCAGTGTCCCCATGTGATCAAGGCCACTCCTCTCTGGGCCCCGGAAGTCAGACATTATTATCTACACGCCCAATTGTTCTCCTTAGTTCTGCATGTCCCTTCACCAGGCTTGTGCCCGTCCTCAGTGCCTGGCACATAACAGTCAATCCATGTTAGCTGCTATTAAAAACATGGGTAATTTTATGTCTTAAAATATTGTATATTACCTAAACGGTTTCATGCTGGCTCACATTAAAAATGATCCCCAAGTGAAGATGACAAAGGGGAAATATTCGTTATTTAGTTCTCCTCTTACATTAAGCTATCATAATAAAGTACATTTCTGGGTTGCATTCTCCAGAGTGCTTTTTACTAAATAAATGGCCAAAAATAACTTTTCCCTTTCAGTAAGATTTCATGATTCAGCACATTTCACTTTCACTATAAAAGGTTGAAATAGAACAGAACTGAGCTAGGAGCAGGAGCAGGAGCAGGCAAGGAAAAGCAATAGAGGGACCAGCCGCCCCAGCGTCCCGCACAGCCGGTGCAGACCATTCCCACCCCCACCACCGTGCTCTGTTCTGAGGCAGCCTTGCTCTAAGAAGGCGATTCATTCCGGGGTCTGCATTGTCCTTAGGTGTGGAAGGAACCTGGGGGAGACTCTGGAGGAGAAAGGCCAGCTTCTCTCCAGAACAAAGGCACAGGCAGGGCTGTGGGGTAGGTAGGCCCACAGCCGGCTTTCAGCTCTTCCAGTCTAAGCGTGGGCCAGCAGGCCAGGGACGCCACCCTCCTCGTCCAGCTTGACTCCAGGTCCCTAAAGGCGTTTGGAGCAGGTTTTTTTCCTGCCCCCTTTGCGGAGGACACCGAGGACGGGCTGGGGGTGGTCAGTAGCCTGAGCCCCAGAGGGCGGCTGGGCCTGCCCTGGCCTCAGCGCTCCCTTGAAGCAGGCCAGGTACGTTCTTCCACAGTGGCCTGGGAAAAATCCTGACGCTTGGTGGGCGACCTCTGGCCTCTCTCCATTTCCTTCTCACTGCCAGGGGCCCTGCAGAGTGCGCCTCATTAAATCAGGAGTGGTGTCCGGGGAGCGGTTCTCACTCGCATGACCCACGGGCCTCTCGCCCTCAGGCCCTCAGGCGTGCACACGCAGCCCAGCTCCAAGGGGTGGGGAGCTTTCTGAACCGGGGTCTGCTGTCCGCCCGCCCCTCGGACACTCAGGTGGGTGGCAGGCCGAGGGCGCGGGAGGAAGGGGGGCTGGCTGGGCGCCGGCCCCCGGGTGGCCGGCCGGGGCGGCAGCGGCGGGCAGGCCTCGGGGCCGCCTGCGGGCACCTCCCCAGCCCGGCTCGGCCCCCGCCCGCCGCCGCGCCGCCGCCGCCGCCGCCCGCGGTGGAAGGCACCGCGGCGCGTGCGCACTGGAGCGCTCGCGGCGCGGCCCGTGGGCTCTCCCGGGAGGGCGGGAGGTGGGAACGTGGGAAGGAGCGGGGCCGCACACCTCCGGGTCGCCGCCGGCGCCACCGACTCCTCGCAGCCTGGGCCGCCCGTCGAGGGAGCAGCACAGGTAGGGCGCGCGCGGCGGCGGCGCGCGGCCCCGTCGGGGGCTCCGGGTCCCACCCCGCCGGCAAAGTTGAACTTGGCGCCCGGCGCGCGGGAGGGCGGGTGGGCGTGGGCCGCGGGGCCGATGCGCGGGGCCCGGCCTCTCCGCCCACCTCCGCCGTGGAGACCGGGAAAGGGCCCTGGGGAGGAGCGAGGCGGGTCGGCGGTGTCCCCGCAGCCTTCCCGAGGGGGGCCGGGCGCTCCGGGGGGACCCGCGCCCTCTCCCCGCCCAGGCCCCGAGGAGGGGAGGCCGCGAGCGCAGGAAGCAATTAAAACTCCTGCTTTCGGATTAACAGCCAAAATTGATCGATGTGTCAGGAATTCCGCTGATTTATGAAAGGTGCTTATTCCTCGGTATGGGGAATTTTATGTTCTCCAGGTGAAACCGAGTTCACCCGGCTCCGGCGCAGATTGATGTTTTAATAAAAATAAATAAAGGGGAAAAGCTCGCCGGGCCTTCGGGGACATCGAGTCTCGAGCCGCCGCGTTAGACTAACAAATCAATGGCGTTGTCTTTCCGCTCGAGCCGCGCGGTCCGGTGCCTGCACACCGCGGTCGGGAGCGCCGCCGCCCTGGCCAAGTTTTCTCGGCGTCTGAAAGTTGGCGCCGCTCGCCGCCAGGTCTCCCGGCGGGAGGGCGCGGGCGCGCGGGGATCCGCGGTGAGCGGCGGGCCGCGGTGCGGGCCGGGCGGGCGGCGGCGGCGGCGGGAGGCCGAGCGGCTTCCGCGCCGCGCGGCGCCCGTAGATGGCGCCCTGGCCCCACGCTAGGCTCGGAGCCGCGGCCCGGCTGGGCGGCGCGCGCGGGAGGGGCTGCGGCGGGGCGCGGGGCGCGGGGCCGCACGGCGGTCCACGGCAGCCCGGGCCGCGCCGCCCAGCGGGCCAGCGTTCGGGCGTCCCGCCGCCCTAGTGAGCGGGGCGGCGGGGGCGGGCGGGGCCCGGAGTTCGGGGGAGCCCCGCGGGCCCCTCCTCCCGCGCCCGCGCCCGCGCCTCCCGCCCGGGGACCCCGCGTGCGGGGACGCCCACTTCGAAGCGGAGGGCGGCCCCGCGGGCCGGAGCCCTCCCCGCCCCCGCCGAGCGCCCGCCGCCCGCCGGCCGCGCCCGCCCCGCCGCCCGGGCGGCCGCCCGCGCCTCTTTGCAATGTAAATTTCAGCGGGACAAATTGCTTATTAATAGTCTGGAAGGGAAGCGGGGCGCTTTCTTTCTTCCCTCCCCGATCTGTTTTCATTTCTGCATGGCCCCTAGCTATGCCCCGAGCCAGTCCCGCCGCCCAGCAGTTTTCCCTTCATTTCAATGTCCTAAAGAAAATGCAAATGTCCACAGTGTGGCCTTTTAAAAAGTTAAATTAGCAACAGCTTTAAGTGGGTCCATTAGTATGGAAAACGTACACATGGTTAATGTGGGAACCGCTTCCTTTCAACCGGGCTCCTTCTGCCCGGAGAATTTAGCAGCCCTCGGAGCCGGTCCGCCGCGCGGCCTGGGCCGGGCTTCCCGGAGGCGGAGGCGCCGTCCCCACCGCCGCGCGCCGCGCCGCCCGGGGCGGGGGGGGGGGGGGGGGCGGGGAGCCCTCGGAGTCCCCGCGACTGCCACTGGTGGGGGGGGGAGGCGCGCTTTCCCTTCCTTCTGGGCTTCCTGGCCGCACTCCCGGGTGTGAGTCTTAGCCCCGTGGGCGCCCATCCGCCGGCCGTGTGGGAGACGCGGCGAGGCGCAGGGAAGAGGTAGCGGAGGGCGGGAGCGTCCACGGCCCCTGCCCCCGCCAACTCGAGGCCCTCCGCCGCTCTGGACGTTTCGCCGCGCCATTCTATTGGCGATCTTCGGCCGATTTTTGGCTTCCAGGCGAGAATCTGTTCCCGGCCCGGGCCGCGTCCCTCCTCCCCCGCGAGCCAATGGCGCGGCACTCCCGCCCCGTCCAGGAAAGAGTTAAGATGGATGGCGTGCGGGAGAGGTCTTGTTAGGATGTCATCTGCGTTTTTAAAGTCCTGCGTAATAAAAAGTGAGAAGTTTTGAGACACCTTTCTTGATTATACCTTTGGCGATACTTTAGGTTTTACATTTAATTTGCATTTTGTTCTTGGTGAATATTGAAGTCTTGAGTGGAGGATTGAATTTTATTAGGACATCTGGACTGACAATATCAAACCAGACACCAGTGGCCCAAAGCATGCTAAAATTTCAGAGTTAATTAGAACGCAGTGTGTTTAATTAAAGCCAATTATAATATTTGAAGTTTTCTGATCGATCGGTGTTGGTGCAGTTTGGGTCTGGGGAAGTGTCGATTGGCACACTTTGCGCGCCATTCGATCGAGAAACTTCTCTGGGGAAAGTTTGCTGTGTAAACTGGCGGGGCAGGCGGCGTAGCCTGGGCGACCCCGACCGCCTCCCCACGCGCCAAGCACAGCGCCCAGCCGCGGAACCCCAGCCCCGTGCTCAGCCTCGGCGCCGCCCCACCGTCCTTCCCAGCTCGGTTGCTCCTTTCTGAGCAGTTTTGTTTTTTTTAAACCCCCAAAGCGACCTTTCAGCTTGCCAGGCGCGTTGGGCTGGGCTGTGGCTCTGGAGCTGGCCAGGCCCCGGGGCTGACCGGGCGCGGTGGGGGTCGGCCAGAGCGACCCCCAGAACCCAGGGGAAAAGTAAGGTGGCGACAACACCGGTTCCTTTCTGATTTGGCACGTTGCTGGATGAGCGCGCGGGGTTTTCGGCCCTATTCCAAGAGTCCGGGTTTCCAGAGGGACGGTGGAGCGGTTTCGCGGTGGCGTGCGCCGCCCCGTGTGTCCGTGGGCCCTCGGAGCGCTCGCGCCTCCCCGGCTGGGCGTGCGCGTGGCGCTCGCGGCGCGGGCCTGGTACGGGACGCGGCCTCCGCCGGCTCCCGCGGTCGCACGCGGGCGGGGGTCCCGGGAGCGAGGCCCGGGGCCGGGGTCCGGCCAGCCCGGCGGCCACCTGCCCGCGCCGCGCCGCGCCGGGCGTCGGCACTCCTCTCTCCCCACCCCAGGAGGCGCTGTTTGCCAAACTTGGCCGCCTGGGCCCGAGGCGCCTCCGGCTCTCACTGCGAGGCTGGAGCTTCCTCCAGTACTGGGGTCGGGCCTGGAAGCCGTGGCTAAACAGAGAACACACCGGGGGAGGGGGCTGGCTCCACTCCGCAGTTTGCCCGTGGACCCCGCCGGGCTGCCGGCCTCCTGGCCGGAGGAGGAGCGGCGCGGTGGCTTCCCCAGTGCCAGGGGCTCGGCGCCCAGGAGTTTTGCCTTCAGGTGCAGGCAGGTGGAGCGGCCGGGTTGGTCTGGGTTCGCAGGGGCCTCCGGGGGCGCCCCGGCTTCCATTCGCCCTTCTCCGTGTGTGTAGGGGTGGGGGGAGCGCGGAGGTCCCCGGGGAACGGCCGAGCCTCGCGGCGCTCGCTCGTTTAACAGGTGGGGAAGATGGCTGTCTACGAGGGAGCCCAGCCGCCCCCCCCCCCCGCCCGCCGGCCCGCGGGGCCCGCGCACACGCTGGGCCCGGTCCCCTGCCCGCGCTGGGCAGGGTGGCTGGAGCCTGGCAGCTCCCGCGCATTCTTGGGGGATTCACGGATATTCTAGGCGCATCTCCTCCATTTTCTGGGGCCCACTCCGGGGCCCAGTGTCAGTCCAGCGCTCTGCGTCCAGGCGGCGTCCAGAGCCCTGTCGGGCTGCGGCCCAGCTCGCCCGCTTCTGCTGTGACCTCTGGCACCAAGGACTTGGAGAGGGGCCGTGCTGGCCTTGGTGCCTGGCGGCCGGTCGGTGCCACCGTGGGCAGAGCCCCTCTACCCTCCCACACCCCAGAAGGCCCCGGGGCGTCCTCGAGCCGGAGATGAAGCTTCTTTCTCTGGGGGAGGCCGGCAGGGAGGCCGTGGGGCCCGGGGCTTTGGTGAAGGAGGCGTCAGGGCGCTGGGCTGGCGCCCCGAGTGGGCTAAAGTTTCTGAGGCCGTCCCCAGCGCGGTTCTGTCTTCCCGGGCCTTGCGGGAGGGAGGGCAGGGAGGGAGGGAAGTGTCCGAGCACCGAGCCGCGCTCCCTCGGCAGGCGGGTAGGCCGCGGCGCGGGGCCCTGGCGCCCGGGCGGAGCGGGCGCTGCCGTCGCTGTCTCTTTAAGGTCACTGCCTGCTTCGGCACGACGTGGGGAGGACAGCTGGGCACTGGCCATCTGACTGACTCCGGCTTGACATCTGGGAGCCCACTGGTGTGTGGCACGCGAGGCGCTTGATGCCGCTATTTAAATGCAAATGCGCGGGGGCTCATTGAAGCCTCTCCCCGTAAATCCGCACAAAAGGAACACTTCCCACCCTCCGCGGCGCGGCGGCGGCCGGGCCACCCGTGCAAATCGCGTTGGGCTCCGGGCCCGGCGCGGCCCCCGCCGCCGCCGCCCGGCAAAGGTCAGGCTGCGCCCGGCGGGGTCCCCGACGCCCGGCTGGCCCCCGGGGGCGCTCGGGGCGCCCGCGCAACTTCCGAAGTAGGCGCCGGTTCCCCTCCAGCACCCCTGCCTGGGGTCCCCACGGGATGCCAGGGCCCGGGACAGGGCTCCCCAGGGGGAGGCCGGCTGGGGACACGCGTCCACCTCCGGCCTGGGTGCTCCTCCCCCCGTCCGCCCCACCCCGCATCCCGTGGAACACCCGGGCGTGGCGTGGCGTGGCGTGGCTGCCCTCTCACAGCCTGGGCTTCAGGCCGGGATGGAGACCCGGCCCGGCCCGGCCCGCCCGGCCCTGAGCTCGCAACCCCGAGCCTGCAGTAAGTGACAAAAAAGATAAAGTTGGTGAATGATAAAGACCGTATTTTCCACGCTTTGGGTGCGGGACCAGATGATCTAGAAAATGAGCTGAAATGGATTCAGCCTCCGAGCCTGTTGTGAGAGCAGCTGATTCCCCCATTTCGGGCCAGATGGCTGCTGAACACAGATTTGCATTCATTTTCGCTTAATATCGTCCAAAATAGTGGGGCAGCTGCATTTGTTGTCAAAAAGGTTTAAAACCCCTTTTCTTTCTGGGGCAGGATCCTTACCTTATGGGATGAGCTTATAGAACTTTTTTTTCCCCCCTCTTTAGTCAACAGTATCAGATTTAGAAGGATTTGTTTTTAAACCTTCTAATTTGGTAATCAGATTTAAATCGCCTTGGCGCGTGTAATCTGAATTAAAGATACTGTAAATGATTTTGAGCATGATACTTTGGTGAGCGTAAGGAAAGGGCACCTCCAGCCTAGGCTGGACATGAGAGGAAGTGTGCCACAAAAGGAGCATTGTTTTCTATTTCCAACTTCATCTCTGCCTAAAAGATACTTTGCCTGTTCTGGCCGCGGAGGCGCAGGCCCCCTCCACCAGCCCTTGGGGCGCCGGCTTCCCGAGCGGGCGCGTGGAGACAAAGCATTTCTCCTCCCCACCCTCCACCCGTGGGCAACTTCCCCTCGTCCCTGTCCCTCCTCAGAAAAGGTGTCCGCTCCCGCGCCCCGGTCTGCCGTGTGAGTGGAGAGTGCGAGGCTTATTAGGAATACAGAAATTTTCTTTTAATTTATCGTGAATAGTTTCCATACACTTTGATTTAAGGTTATTAACATTCTATAGACAGTGGCATCTTTAATATGTGGCGATCGCTTCTAAAGACTAATCTCATTACCCTCAAATAGTCATAAAATATGATTTTATTATACTTACGTATTTAATTAGATGGCCGGCCCCGTAATGGATTTTGAGATAGGACTGGCGCAACAGCTTTGATAATTCACTTATCTTTGGCAATAGTCATTAACCCCAACACCAGCCAAATAGATTGCTTTCCAGCACATCTTTCCTCTAACCCCTTCCAAGGGGCGTGGGGAGTGTCCCCAGACAACGGAAACCGGACTTCGATTTTCCCGATTAATTAAAATATTAACGTACACGCGCCGCCGGATCGCGGGAAGAAGGCAGCGCCGCCGCAGGCCCGGCGGGAAGGAGCTTCCCCCGCGACAGCTGCGCCCCGAAGTCTGTTTTCCCCCCTTTAATCGTAAGGGCCTGATTTCTCCCGGCAGGACAGTGTGTGGGACACCTCCAAGTCGTCCCCCGGGTCTCCGCCTCGCGCCGAGCAGACGTCCGTGGGCCGGGCCGCGCGCCCGGCGAGCCCCGGCCGGCTGCGGGAGCCGGGCCGCCGCGCCCCGCCGCCCTCCGATCCCTTGAAGCCGGGTCGGGAAGGCGCGCGCCGCCGGCTCCCCCCCGCCTCCCCGGGCCCCGCCGGCTCCCCCCCCACCCTCCTCCGCCCCCCCCCCCCCCGGCCCCGCCGGCCCCGCCCGCTCCGCTTTTACAGTGCGGGCCGCCGGGAAGGCCCGGCCTTGGGCGCGGGGCGCGAAGGTGGACGCCAGAGTCAGGTCACTGGGGAGGCCGGGCTCGCCTCCCGTCGGCGCGGAGGCCAGAGCCTCCTTAGTCACCGCCGCCCGGACAGGCGGAGAACCCGGGACTCTGGCGGCCACCGGGAGGGAGAGGGAGCGAGGGACGGAGGAAGCGGCCTCCGACGTGGATCCCGGGCCGGGCGATCGTCGCCCGGGCTCCGGCGGGGCCGAGGTGGGGGCCGGTCGGCCCGAAGCAGCTTTAGGTTGGCTCGGAAGTCAGGCTGTGCAGCGCTGGGCTTTGGCTGGGGAGGGGAGGGGCGGGGAGGGCGGCGGAGGGGAGGGGGGGCCGGGCCGCGTCCCCGCCGTCCGCCCCTTCCTGGGGGTCCCCCCCACGGTCTCCGCGCCTCGGCCCTCCGTTCCCTCCGGGACGCCGGGCACGGGCCCGGCCCCTTGCATTTATGGCACGCACTCGGGCAACTCGGGGGCCCCCCGCGGCGGCGGCGGGGTGGCGGCTGTGGGACACGTTTGTGTGCGGGGCGGTGTTAGGGGGCCCAGTGGCAGCGGCGCGCCGGCTGCACCGCCGCTTCCCGCGTTACTGGGGCGCGCGCCGACGCCGGGCTGCAGCTGGGCTCCGGGAGCCGCGGAGCGTGGCGTGGCCGCGGGCGGCGGGGCTCGCGGGGCTCGGGCTGGCTCGCGGCGCCGTCAGGCAGTCAGTCGGCGAGCGCGGCGGCGGCGGCGGCGGCGGCGGCGAGGGGCGCGGCGAGGGGCGGCCGCTCCCATATATGGCACAGGCGCCGCCCCCCGACGTCACCCTCTGACAGCGCCGCTCCCGGGGGCTTCGAGTTTTGGCTCCCGGGAAAGGGTCCATTCCTCGGGGAGAGAGGGCTGAGTTTTGTGCGCCTCCGTCCGCTGCGCGCGCCGCTCCAGGCCCCGCCGCGCCCCGCCTGCGCCCGGGACTGCGCCTCGGCACTCACTGCCCGTTTATTTGTCTTTGGAGCAGGCGGGCCGCGCCAGAAGCGGGCGACCCCGCCGTGTCCTGCAGCCGCGGACGCCGCCCGGCTAGGATGACACCACGTTGAGCCGCCTGCAAACAACAACAACAACAACCGCCGGCCGCCGCGTCCCGCTCCGCCTCCGCCGGCCGCCGCGTCCCGCTCCGCCTCCGCCCGGCCGCCGCGTCCCGCTCCTCCGAAGCCGCCCGCCGCCGGTGGAGCCGCCGCCGCCGCCGCGCCCCCAGCCGCCCGGTCGAGCGCGGCCGCCGGTGCATGTGGCGCCTGCCCGGGACGGGCTGAAGCCGGCGGCGGGCCGGACCGCAGGCGCCGAGCCGGGCGAGCGCGGCCAGGGCAGCCGCCGGCCGCCGAGCCCCGAGCGCCGCCGACCGACCGCGGACGCGCATCCGGCCGGGAGCCGCGGCCGCCGCCAGCAGGGTTCATGTTTGGGATTCAGGAGAACATTCCGCGCGGGGGGACGACCATGAAGGAGGAGCCGCTGGGCAGCGGCATGAACCCGGTGCGCTCGTGGATGCACACGGCGGGCGTGGTGGACGCCAACACGGCCGCCCAGAGGTACGTACCGGCCGCGCCCGCGCGCCCCGGGCCCGGCCCGGCCCGGCCCCCGCCGCCGCCGCCGCTGCCGCCCGCCGCCGCCGCGCCGCTCACCCGGCCGCTGTCTCTTTCCTCCCGCAGCGGCGTGGGGCTGGCGCGGGCGCACTTCGAGAAGCAGCCGCCCTCCAACCTCCGGAAATCCAATTTCTTCCACTTCGTGCTGGCGCTGTACGACAGGCAGGGGCAGCCGGTGGAGATCGAGCGGACCGCGTTTGTGGACTTTGTGGAGAAAGAGAAAGTAAGTGCGCCCGCGACCCCGGCCTGCGCCGCCGCCGCCGCTCCGCCTCCGCGCGCCGGGGAGCGCGGCCGGCCGGCCCGCGGGGCCGCTCGCCCTCCCCGGGCCCCGCCGCCACGTGCGGCCGCCGCCGCCCGCCAACTTCTGGGCGCCCCGCGCGCGCGCTCGCCGGGGAGAGCGGCCCGGCCGATCTCCGCGGGGAGACCCGGGGCCCGGCGGCCGCTCGCCCTGCGCGGCAGCGGGGACCGAGCGCGGGGGCCTGGCCCACACCGCCGCCCTAAATTGCAATTGTGTACCGTTGCTTTCAGGAGCCAAACAACGAGAAAACCAACAACGGCATCCACTACAAGCTGCAGCTGCTGTACAGTAACGGTGAGTGCCCGGGCCGCCGCGGTGGCGGGCGCGGGGCGGCGAGGCTCAGATGGCACGGATGTAAACACGACGCTTCGCGTGGCACGGAAGGAAAGCAAAACACGAGCGATCGATAAGTCGATGGCACTCCCCGTGATTAACCGGTGGGCCTTCACGTAGAAGGTAAAACGAGGATCGATGCGGGCGCCTGCGGAATATCACTGAAAAGTGACTTTTTCCTATTTTGCAAATTAATGTTCATTATGGGGATGGGGTGGCTGCACGGGCCGAGCACGACTGACTTCTCGTGCCGGGTTGGAGGAGACAGATCCTCCCGAGGCGATGGAAGGGGGGGGTTTGGACTCTGTTTCCATTGGGTGCTTTCTCTTTTCAAGAAATAAGTGACCACAGGGGCCCTCAGCCCCAAGCAGGCCTGTTCTGTGCTGGGCGCATTTCTTGCAGCTCAACAGCTTCGAGCCTCTTAATTAAGAAAGAAAGAAAAAAAAAAAAAAGGAAAACGAAGCGAGAAGGGCCCGGTTCTCCCCCTCTCCGAGGGATTGCCTAAGCGTCTCGGTGCCGCGGCGGCTGCAGCTCCCTCTTCCCCAGGCCCGGCAGCCTTCCCGAGGCGCAGCACGGAATCCCGGCTGAGAATTTGTCTCTGTGTTTTGCAGGCGTCAGAACAGAGCAGGATCTGTATGTGCGCCTCATAGATTCAATGACCAAGCAGGTGAGAAAGTTTATGCCTCTGTACTCGTTTTGTTTGTTCTTTTTTTTTTTTTTGTTTTTGCTGCTGAGCTGGGGTTGTCCTAGGGTGGGTGGGGGGAGAGGGAGAGAGAGAGGAGACTGACAAATGGATCTCCTATATTTGTTTTTCATTTAGCTTCTTGACATGCTAATGAGAATTCCATATTTATTGGAATAAATGGAGCGATTGGTGCAATAGTTTATACTGTCATTAGAACAGGACCTATATGCTTTATTAAATGACTTGTGATTGGAATCAAATTCTGTCTTAATTAATTGTGGTAATTAATATTTGACAGAAAAATTTCAAGATTCCCCTCACTTGTTTATTTTTTTTAATGTTTTTTTTTTCCTGTGTGGAACTACTGCATTGATTTTTTTTTTTCCCACTCTGACAAAGGCAACCAACTTCTTCCCAAACCTCACTGAGTAGGGCTTGATTGGTTCATTTCCCCCCCCTCCTTCCTAGTGTGATGGTCTGGTAACACGAGACGTTTATTTGGATTTAAAAGTTAGATGTGTTGGGGTGAAAAGTCATCTTGTTCTGCTCTAGTCCATCCTCACCTCTCAGCCCCCCATCTCCATAATTCAAACTCTGAGCTCCAGGGGTCACTCAAACCCATCTACTGCTCAGCTTCCTCTCCCACCCTCTGTCATACCTTGTAAATAACATAATTACAAGCAGTTCCTTATTAAATTATTTAACCTGTCTTGGTCAACTTTTCCGATGATAACTATTGGCTATCAGTAATGTGATTAAGTGCAGAAAACCGCTTCATTGCTTTTCTGACATTGGACAGTCATTCTCTGGCTGTTTTGGGCCGTGTAGTGTTGTTTTGCTATGTTTTTAAAAATCATTTTAAAGACATAGTTCCCACTTTAAGTAGTGTTGGGCAAGGGCACAGGTCCAAATCACAAATTAAACCCACACGACAGTGATGGATCCCGATGTACTCACAAACAGGATCTCACACCTAGAAATGAAAGTAGCGCCTTCGTTTTGGATGCTTACTTTAAGAAATGTGAGCCCAGGAGAAAGAGGGGTCTTGAGCTTCCAGCAGCACGGCCACAAACCTCCCACTCCAGGAGTGCAATCCGTGTGCACATTCCATTTCCCCTTCCCCGGAAAAGTTTGCCCTTACCTAGGCTGCCAGGACGATAGATTCTCAAGTCCGATGCCACAGAACAGTGTGGTTTTCTCTGGGAGGAAAGCAGATCTGACAGGTAAACCGGCTTTCTGACAAAGACTGGGGCAGCGTGCCCCTGGGTAATTACTTCACTGGCTTTGCAGAAGCCTGGAATTTGGCTGTTGTTTGTCAGGCTGGTTTTATTTCCTTTGTATGTGGCAAGGCTGAAATGTTTTCAGAAATCAGCATAGTCTAAGTTAGTCAGGAGGAGGAGGGGGCTTCGTCTAAAGTACACTTTTATTGTTCATTTAGCCTTGTACCTTTGCAGCATAAAACAGTGCAGAAAATAAAGGCATTTAATCTCTCGCTGACGGGCATGGAGGATAAAAAAGGAAAGAAATAGCCCAGTAACTGATCAAAGAGTCAATGGCGCTGAACCGACAGTTTATGGATTTCTGTTTGTGCTACAAAATAAAAAATAAATCAAATATAAATACGGGATCCATCGCAGGAGAAGCCATTCCTTCTGAAGTGCTGGCGTCGCGGGCCGCGCACCCTGTCGCCCCAGGCGGCTCGTTGGCCCGCGGTGACACCCATCAGTTCCGTAGCTCGGAGCTGGCCGGGCTGGAGGCCCCGGAGAGGGCCGGGGGGCCTTCCCTCGTCTCCGGGGCAGCCCCGGGCGCCCGGGAGAAAGGGCTTTGTCTGCTTGGAAGTGGAGGAAAACGCCCGGGGAGGTTGGAAGCAATTTCCAGATCACTCGGGGTGGTGGTGGGGGGGGGCGGCGCGCGGGCGGCCTCGCCTCCGTGGGCTCCGCTGCCGGGGACTCGCGGCCCCGGCCCCGCGCTCCGCGCTGCCGTCCTCCCCGGGCGGCGGGGCCGGGCCGCCGCGGGCGCACCGAGGGTTCCGCACCATCTGGCGGGGCCTCTGCTCAGACCCACCCGAGCGTGCGCGCAGACGCTGCCTTTTTACCCGAGAAAAATCGTTGTTAGCAGTTTCAAAATAAACACCAGATTGGCCATTAGCGCGTCCTCTCCAAACACCACCGGCGGCGGAGCACGTGGCCGGGCGGTCGGGCCTCCGCGGGCCGCGGCCCCGGGCGGCTCCGCGCGGACGGGAGCCGGGGCAGACAATGGCCGGGGCCGGGCCTCGGCGAGCCGGTCCCCGCCCGCGTCCGGAGCCCCGGGCCGGCGCGCGCCGCTAGGAGGCCGGGGCGCCGCGGCCGGGGCGGCGGGCGGGAGCGGGGCGCGGTGGGCCGCCGGGCCTCCCCACCCGGGTGGTGCACCTGCCGCCCGCCCGCCGCCCGCCGCGCCCGGGGCCGGGCGGAGGGGCACCCGAGCCGCGGCTCCGCCTGACCCCGGCCTCCGCTTGCCCCACCTCCCCGCGCAGGCCATCGTCTACGAGGGCCAGGACAAGAACCCGGAGATGTGCCGCGTGCTGCTGACCCACGAGATCATGTGCAGGTGAGCGGGGCCGCGGGGGCGCGGAGGGCGCGGGGCGGCCCGGGTGGAGGGCGCCCGCGGGGCTCCGGGCAGGGCGTCGAGCCCCCGACGCGCCGCCGCCCGCCGGGCCTCGGAGGAGCCCGCCCGGCGTCCGGCGCGGGGCCCGGGCTGGGGCCGGGGGCGGGCCGCCGTGGGGGCCGCGGGTGGAGGACGAGCCGCGTGGCGAGCCGTGGACGGCGGCCCTGCGGGGGAAACCCGGCTCCTTAGCTCCCCGCTGCCCAGCGCGCGCGCCGCCGCCTCCGGGGCTGCAGGGCTCCGGGGCTCCGGGCAGAAGAGCCGTTCCCCACCCGCCTTTTCCTTCTCTAACCTCCGCAAGAGTTTCGCCCTCCACGGCGACTAAACCTGCGCCCCGGAGTGTGCGTGCGGCGGGCGGGCGGGCGGGCAGGGCGCGGCGCGGGCAGCTACAGTAGCGGGGCGCCAACTCTGAGGGGCATCCTCGGCCCGGGTATGGAGCCCGAACGCCGCTTCCGAGCAGACATATTGTTACAGCACTAATATACAAAAGCTGACTTTTTCTCATATCAGGTAATAAATATAAATTACAACCAATAAAGTGGAATTTCTTTATTATCCACTTCTGCATGTACTGCAATTAACATAGAAAGCGCACAGATGTGATTTAAGCTCTAAGTGGAAGACTGTAGACTTTCTTTAATCACTTTAGCTGTCAGCTTTAAAAGGCTTTATATACTTTGCCTACCATATGGTGTTAATTTAGCTAATTTAGACATGTAACCATTATACAAGTATGCTTTTTTAAAATGCAAGGAGCATAACATTTTTGTTTCATTTCTGCTTTAATTAAAGTTTCAATAACAGAGTTAAGGTAGGCTTAAAGAAGGAACAATAGAAGTTGGTGACGGATTGATGCATGCTTTTGTGGTTATAATTAATAAATGCCCCCGAAGAAATATTGGTGGAAGGTGGCATCTTGCATCTTTTCCAGAAATAACAGCTTGACAATTAGAGGTAAACAAAAACTGGAGCTGTGAAAAGTTATTCCCAAGCCTCCCGCCTTTCCTTCTTAGTTCATTGCAAAGACAAACACCAACAACGTGTTCTCCATATTTTAGCATCTCAGTTTGTGTGGATGCTCGGGTTACCCTTTCAGCATGAACAGTTAGAATCAACTTTGCTTCTTCTGCACAGAGTTGCCACCTAAGTTTAGCTGAGAAGCATGGGAACTCCCTAGGTTTAAGTTTGTCAAGCTGCCTTGGTAGGGAAATTGTTTTCTTGACTCCGACTGCTTCATTGTCAGGCTTCAAAAAGAAAAGAAAAGAAAAGAAAAAAAGATTACAAGCCACACAAGGATGAAATACATATTAAAATCTTTGTTTTCAATTGCTCCACAGCCGGTGCTGTGACAAGAAAAGTTGTGGCAACAGAAACGAAACACCCTCAGACCCTGTCATCATTGACAGGTAAGGATGATTTCTCTATTTTTCCAAAAGGAAACCACAGCAACCACAGCCTGGCTCCGTATTTCTGAGGCTGGTGTTGAGCTCATCTTGTGTGGGGCACCATTTGTTGTCGGCCTGTGTTATCCCGCACAGGTGGGTTGACTTGGAAACCCGGTGGCTCGCTCTGTGGGGATTCAGTAATTGCTTTCGAGTTGTCAAGGGAAGCAGTTTCATCTGCCACTGCTCTCACTGTGAGAGCACTTTATGCCTAGAGAGATTCTGGCTTTAAACCCAGAGATATGTCATAAAATGCTTTCTGCTAATTTGTTAACAAGCGTTTCACTTTTGCATTGTTGTTATTATTGTTGTTATTATCATTATTATTATCATCATCAACATCATCATCATTTTATCTTGGATGGTAGTTGAAGTTGAAACTTGGGTGGTGCTGCTCTTGTAATTGTTGCCCAGTGGTAGAATGAATTTAATCTGCTCTCAATTAGTTGCAAAATGTCTCCTAATTTTTTTCCAATTGTGGCTGTCGTTTTATGTCAAGTAGCAAATATGTAACTAACAAACCAAAGTTGTTATAATTGAAACTAATTACACATGCTGGTTACATTTTCCAACATTAATTTCCATAACTAGATTAGCTATATACATTCTTTACATTTTCTGCTTCTCCTCTTGCTATTTATCATGTTCCTTGGGCAACATGGCATCCTTTTAAGATACCAATCATTAGTCCTAATGGTGTGTTAACGTGGGTTTGGCATTGCTTGAGTTGAAACAACCCCAGCCACCACCACCACCACCTTCTTCCCTGGACACTCACTCGGAAATCACTCTGAGGAGAGGTTTGCTTCTTCCCAATCATGAGGAGGAGTAGCTTTTAAAAGGCCCAGTGTGTGATTGACTGCAGATTTTGAAATTGGTACCCAAATCAAATAGATGTTAGATGTGTACATATGACACCAGTTTTGTGAAGCAGAGATTTAGACTTGTTTTGAAGAAGGGTTGAATTTCAGCAGCGTTCATTACAAAGTTATCTTTTGATCATGAACTTTGCTGTCCAGTGTCTGAAAAATTAAACCCGGAAAACTCCATGAGTTAAGCCCAAAGAAATATGCGACAGTGGTGGAGAGCAATGCTAATGTTTAACTAGCTGAAATAGCTGTTTGCTTAGTGGAGAATGTTCGGTATCTGACAGAAGGGACAGCTCTCTTATTAGTAATCAAATAGGGCTGACCAGTTGTGGCCGTCACTCAGGCAATTGAGAACAAGTTCAACACTTTATGGAACTTGAACTACAAAAATCAATATAATTATATTTGTCTTCAGTGTTGTGGCTATGGAAATCATACAGCCTTGGGTGATTGTTGTGAAACTGAACTCATTTTTTTCCTGGATTGGCTAAAAGTGTTTGGGCAGCTCTTGGAATCTTGTCTTCTGAGGAGAGGGGTTGGAAAGGCAGCACATGCAAGCCTTTACTGCAATAAGTGTTTCATCATCTCGGTGATATTTGTAAATCTGGAAAGATGACGTGTCTTAAAACGGTGAGATTTTTAGTGTACCGTGATAATGAAATGGCCATGTTGATTTGACTCACGTTTTGGAAACTGTTCTCCCTTTCTTCAAAATTGCTTTGGATTGATGCAACATTCCATCATTTGTTAGCTATGGATACTGAATAACTCTTGAGATCCAGGTCTTAATCACGTGCTGGGAAATATTTTCTCAGAAATACAAAAAAAAAAAAGGAATTGCTCTTTAATTCTTGTCTGAGGGAATGTTCTCTTCTAGTTATTTAATTAAAATGTGTGCAAAGGTTTCTCATACTTCTATAACCTAAGAGAAATGGGTGATCATTTGATATTCTAGAAGCATGAGAGGAGGAGAAAAATGTAAAAACATTTGGTTAATGGGTTTACCATGTTTATTTGAATAAGGAAGATTGAAGCTCCATTTATGCTTGGCATAAATGCTTTGGAGGTCTTAATTATTGATGAAAAAATCTGCTCTGATTCTAAATTCAAAGATATGACAATTTTATAGGACTTTTAATCACCTTCTATGTTAGAGGTTTTAAGGTAAGGATAGTTTTATGTAACAACAAACTCCATGGCCATTTTCAACATTCTTAAGAGAGTTGTCACTTATAATGACGAAATCCTATTAGCATTTTGTTGCTTGCTGGAAAGCCCTGTGAAATGAATGTGGCATTGGTACTATCTAGTTTAAGGCCTACTTCTAGGACTCAAAAACAATGAATTTAGTGTTCACTAGGGTAAGTCATGTTAATCAGAGAAAGGAAAACATGGATAGGAGGGAATCTCTTTGGAGCCATGCTGCCTTTCACAAAATGCGTTTCGGTTTCATAATGAGAATCATTTCTGTGGGGCGGGTGCTGCCTCTGGAAATTGGTGAGTTGCTAGCCTGAGTTTCCTCTTGAGTATTGCCGAATAAAATGTCCCATCAGATTGGCGAGTCAGTTTACAGGTCCCCACCAAGCCTGTCGTCACTTGGCTAGTTGGTTTAAAAAAGAATTATATACAGTGCGCTTCACTGGCTCCGGGTGGCCTTTGGATACATTTAGCAGGTTCTGACCAGATAAGGCATATTTGTCCTGAGGATATAAACCAATAATTCCAACCTGAATTGAGATCAATGGGCCCATGTCGGTTCCAGCCCACACCGAGCCTCGTACGCATGTCCATACTGCTTTTCTGTGTTAGAAGAGAGAAGCAAGCATCCCGCCCTGGCCAGGTAACCACATTCTATAGACCCGGACGTCTTAAATCAATGAATTACACAATTTAGTTTAGCTATCTCTGAGAAGCATCAGACACTGAGGAATGGCATGGAAGACCCTTTGGAGTGAAACGGGGGGCAGTTAGGGCGCTCCCCATTACAAAACTCTTTTCATTTATTGTGAGGCCTTCGCCTGTGCTGTTTTCTTTCCCATAAAATGCTGCTAGAGGAACACATTTTTATTGTTCCACAGATATAATTATATTGCAGTGTATTTAAAATAATAGAGCAGTTTACAGAGGCAAGGAGAAAGGGTATGAGTCATAAGGACATACCCAGGAGCAGGTATCTGGGTGAATCTTACTCATCTGCAGGAAGCCATTCCCTCCCCATGCAAGGCCATGCACAGCCACACACCCCTACACGTGCATGCATGTGCGTGTGCGTGTGGGTGTGTGTGTGTGTAAGTGTACCCACGTGCACACGTCCATGCATGAAGTTCCGTGGTGTTGCTGAGAAGCCTGGGAGTATCGGTTTCCTGCTGGAATAATGTTTTCTGGGAAAACACAAAAGCAGATGGTCTTCATTAGGGTCCCCATTGTCCACATATCCCCACGATGAGCAGATAAATCTCTCCTGTTTCACCCGTACATTCCAAGGGCTGCAAATGATTACAGGATGTCGGTGTAGCTGCTAAACCAAAACCACACTTGAGCTCACATCATTCGCCTGTGCCATCCCCGTCTGTTTCCTCAGGAGCTCTGGAAATACCCCAGAGGGCACATCCTCTTCACCCCCTCTTCCTTACTTGGCCCGAGGGGACCAAAGGGCAGGCAGGAGTTGACTGTTTCTGGGCCTGGGCAGCGACTGTGGAGGGCACAGAGCAGGGCGTGTGCCTGCCCACACCGGTTGGCTACACACTGGGGGCTGCACACAGGGCCCAAGTGGGCTCGACGGGGCAGTTCCAGATGGCACTGTCTCTGGCGTCCTGCTCACTGGCATCTCTGTGGCAGGCAGTGCCCCCTCCCCAATAAATTTGGCATTAGTCTGTAGAGTTTGAGAGACTTATCATTCCAAGTCTGTCCTACTTTCCTGTCTGGAAGCCAGACATCTGTTTATCCCATTTTCTTTCATACAGAGTTTGGAATAGCTTTAGTTTTCCTTGAGGGGGGGGGTGGTAGTGGCAAAGTTTTGTCATATTTAACAGCTGTTACAGAATTTCAGCCCTGTGGGCTCTGAAAATACTTCTCAGCTGACCTCAGATTTTTATACATAATTGACATTAGGTTGTAGAAAAATATTATTTGCTTAACCTTTCATTGTCTGTGACTTTACATCATCTTTAGTCAGAGAATTACCAGCAATTTCAGCTCTGTGCCCCCCCCTTACCCCCACCCCACGTACTCCACCTTCTAGATTCTGACTTGGGTTCATTTGTGTTTAGTTTACACCTTAACAGAGATTGTAGAATAGTAGCCAAGAATGATGGAAGATTTTTTTCCTTTTCTCCCTACCTTCTCTTCTCTTTTCTTCTTCTTTTCTTTTTTCTCCTTCCTTCTCTCTCTCTTCTTCCCTTCTCCCCTGTCCTCTCTCTCTCTTTCTCTCTCTCTCTCTCTCTCTCTCTCTCTCTCTCTCTCTCTCTCTCTCTCTCTCTCTCTCAGTCAACAGTGTTTCCTTTCACTTCCTGTCACAAAGGTCAAAGAGAGCCGACCTTTGCTGGCAGTCCTGCTCACTGAATTATTCATGGGATTGACTTTTTGTCAGC
This sequence comes from Megascapheus bottae, assembly GCF_031878675.1. Lineage (NCBI taxonomy): Eukaryota > Metazoa > Chordata > Mammalia > Rodentia > Geomyidae > Megascapheus > Megascapheus bottae. The sequence goes on from NC_143523.1 coordinate 2,404,598, forward strand.
ACACACAGTTGTGCTCTGGGACATTTTATTCATTTACCTCATTTAAAGCGCCTTTCTGCACCTGTTCAAGTATTAATATCATGTAATTTGGGCCTAATGCCGATTTTGCTGAACACTCATTATATTTTTTATTAGCTATATTTCCAAACGATTATGTATGATTATTACCAAGCCTTACAAACAGCACTGGGTTATTCCCCAGCCCTTACATCTTCTTGTCAGGTTGTTTTCAGAAGCAGGGAGGATAAACATTTGACCAGCCCCAATGTTTTTATTCGCACTCCATCTCCAAGCAGAGAACTTAAGGCTCCCTCCCTCATGGCTTTGCACGAGTGTGATTAAATCCAACTCCTCTGAAGCTGTACAAATGCCAGCATTTATAAGGTCAACGCTTTTGTTAAAAATGCTATGTAAATGAGGATCTGCAAAAAGGGACATTAAATAAAATTAAATTCATTGTCTTCTTTAATGTCATTTACATTTTGGCTAAGCCTCAGCCTGTCAAGGAGGATTTTAAAAATAATTTTAATTACACATCATTTAGGGATCCAAGGTTTCCTATTCAGTAGCATTTGGACAACCTGCAAAACGGAGACTGTTTATTAACTTCTTAAATGACGACTTGTCATTCCATCTGCATAATGCAGTGAAAACAGTACAGTTTGGTGTTAATTTTTCCTTCTCAGTTTTCTGAAGATGTGAATATAATTATCATCCAATAAGGCCTCGGGCTCTTGGAGTCATCCCTCTGGCCATTTGAGAGACTCTGCTTCTGGGTCTGTTTTAAAACAGGGGCCTTCAGAGGAGGGACAATACTGCCTAGAAATTTGGCAGTTTCAGAGCAACACTCTGGATGGATGGCCCTGGCCACAAAGAATCCGATGTTGACTGGCACAGGTTTCATTTGGCCTCACCAGGCTCAGGTGTGGGTGGCTGCTTGATTCCCTGGCATGTCAGTAGAAAGAGGCAAAAAGTTCACTGCATTCATTCATCCTTTACATTTTTTTTCCCCATAAACTTCTGCAAATAAACAGGAAAGGAAGAGCAGCTTTACTGAGTCACAGTGACACGCTTTCATTTAAATAGGGAGGTACCGGGAACAGTGCCCACTTTGTGTGTTTGCTTCTGCCTGTAACCCCGAGATGAGTGTGTGTCACGGGTGCCCCATCTGTGTATCTAGACCGCCGCCATGCACCGCAGCTGACTGGGGTGGGGTGGGAGTGGTGGTGGGGGGGGATTCAGGGCCACCCCCGGGTCCAGGCAGGGCCTAGATCTCTGGCCTAGGCTGAAGGGGCCTGCCGAGATTGATGGCTGCCTGGCTTGGGGAAGGCCTGCCAGAGGCAGGCCAGTTAAGGGCTGGTTTTGAAAATAAGCCACACGCCCACAATGACTTCCGCAACACTCTGGACCAGCTAGGCTTTTCATCGGCTCCTGCAAGGGCTCAGGCTCAGCTGTAGTGCTTGCACCAGGCAGGCAGCAGCAGGCAGACGCTAGGAAAATGCAGGCTAAGGGGAGGGGCTGGAAGCAGGGCTGTCAGAAGCTATACTCCAGGAGGGGTGTTGACACAAACCATCCCAGGCCTCTGCGGCAGCCTTATCAGGTGAAGAGCAAAGATATAGCCAGTGCCTGTAATTGTGTTAGGACGGCATGGATGAATTGGATTACCTTATGGAAAGCCGTCCAAACTCGGAGTTCTGTTACGCATGCTTACAGGAAGCAAATAATTACGCTCTGTGCACCAGGAGATAATTGGGGCTGGCCAGAGGCCTTCTCGTGACGCTGGAGAAGGCTGGAGAAGGCTGGCCTCGTGGAGGCGGTTGGGCTCGTGGGTGCTCTGGAGGAGGGGATCCTTGCTAGATATACGTGGCTCAAGTTGATGCTGTAATTTTCAGTTACTTTTCAAAGATGGTGAATAATTTATCAGAATTCAAACTCACAGTGGCAACAGGAGTCATGTTGGAGGAGATAAAAATTCCAAGCTCTAATGATGGAAATTGTCGTGGCAGACAGGAAGTGATTGACAAGTAGGGTACAGGAAGTGAGAAGTGGAGGAGCTTAACCTGCACTTGGCAAAGCTTCGACAGCTTGCACGCCGAGAAAATGAAAACCATTCACCGGGTCCGCTCGCCAGAACACAAGCTCCTCTTGTTTATTTATCTTAGTAGCAAATCTCCCAAAAATGTTTGTGGTTAAAACTCTATATAATGAGACTTTATGCTGGTATTATTAATGCTTTAAAATAAAAATATGGCTATCATTTAGGGAAATAAGTGGAGGAATTTTATGATTTAGAGTTTTGTGTAGGTTTTTTTTTTCTTTTTTGTATTTTATAAGCCTCTTAGACTTTAGGGTAACTAGTGTTCATTAAATTGTAGAAGCTTGAGAAAACTGTTTTCAGAATACTGTATTTGGAAAAACAGTCAGTTCTAGCTGTCAAAATAGGAGTTGTTGTAAATTTGCCAAGGATTCTGTGCTGTGTGTAGGCCACATAGGGAAAGTCTGATTTGAGTTGCTTTAAGAATCCCTCATTTCCTCTGCCCCTCAAAAACAAAACAAATGAAAAAACTCTGCCTGCAATTCCTTCACTGGAAGTTGCTCAGCTACAAAGTGTGGGGCCATGTGCCCGGTGGACGGCGCCCATCCTCTGAAAACAGAAGCGGGACTGCATGGTGTGTCTTCCCGGTAATTCACTAGGAAATGAGTTTACCATGTGCGGAAAGGAAGGGGCTCGCTGTGTTGTTGCAGGACTCCGGGCCCAGGCCCCTGCTAGCGGAAGGAGCCGGCTCCAGCTTGTCTCTGCTGGAAGACCTGAGCTCTGCTGCACATCTGGGAGGAGGCCTCCTGGGCCAGACAAGCAGCTCCAGCCACCACCCCTGCCTCCATCCCTGCCTGCACCCCTTCTCCTTCCCCACTGAATGCCCTGTGGTTACTGGTCTCCCTCTCAGTCAGAAAGCACTAGTGGCAGGGGGCCTGTTGAAGCAGCACAACCAAACAAAACTCTGTCAGTGTTTCTGTCCTCAGGATGGGGGGGCACTTACAAAGGGGTAGGGGAGACCAACGTTGCTCTGAGTGAGTCAAGGCATCCGTGGGGGTGTCACACAAAACCGCACAGCATCACCTTTTCTGGGGGGGGGTCTTGCTGAAGTAGGTGGAGATAGCCAGTGAGGACGCTGCAAACTGAGGACCAATAGGTCTGGTGCTGGTGCTTGGCCTAAGGTGACATCTCCCAGGTGTGCTTGCAGTAGGGCCAGGCTGGGGACAAGGCTGCCCAGAGGGACCCTGCACTGACCTCCCAAACCCAGCACTCGGGGCAGGTCATTATATCCCAGAGGCGAGGCTGCCCCTTTCATCTTAGACCCCGGCGGGCTTCGTCAGGGAGGAGGCCTGCTACCGGCCTTGGGCTGGGCTGGGCAAGTCGCTGGCTGTCTGAGACCTTCAGCGCCCAGGGTATGGCCAACAGAAATTGAAGAACGGTCCTGCGGTCCTGACGGATTGAAACAGGTGTCCTTTCTAGGTTGTCACCGCCCAGAACCCTATGTAGAGTGACATCCGCGGCCTGGGGGCAAGCCTGGAAGAGAGGTGTAGGGAAATAGGGACCCCAGAGCAGGATGGCGGGGCTGCCCCGGGGACAGATGGCCCTCACAGGTTACTGTTTGCTGCTGTCCTTAGAGTGGGTATAAAGGTAGTTCTAGGAACACATTCAAAACCGACGAATAGACTTTTTATTTTCCACAGCGGCTTAGGCTCTCAGAAAAATGAGCAGAGAGTCCAAGATTCCTGTATCCCCCTGCCTCTGCCACGCGTCTCTCCAGCAGTGTGGGATCTGAGCCACCGTGAGAGCAGTATTGATAAGTGGCTGCTAACCCTAGTCTGCAGTCGACGTGAGCGCTTTCTCTGGGCGCTGTGCGTAGGGTGTGTTTTGACAAATGTCTGATGACATGTAGAACTTTCCCTTGACCTGACTCCTCTGTGCTCTACCTTTTCCTCCTCTCCTTCCCTGAACACCTGGCACGCCCCACTTCTCTGTGGGCCCGGGCCAGCACGGCGGTGGGCGTGCAGTAAGCAGCCTTTCCACGCCGGCTGCCTGCCTGCGTCGAACGTTCCCCTGTTCAGTAGCTTCACAGCGTGCAGATGACACCTTTTTAGAGTTTTATGGATGTGTGTGTGTGCGTGCACATGCACGTGCACATGTTAGTCCTGGGACTTGAACTCAGGGCCTGGACACTGTTCTTGGGCTTTTTTCTTCCCCTCAAGGCTTGTGCGCTAGCATTTGTGTTATAGCTCTACCTCTGGCTTTTTGGGGGGTAGGCGTGATTCATCTCTGATTAATCAGAGATAAGAGATGCATGGACTTTTCTGCCTGGCTGGCCTCGAACCATGATCCTGCGCTCTCAGTCTTCTGAGTAGGTAGGATTACAGGTGTAAGCTACTAGAACCGGGCTGGGCTTTTCTTTTAAAAGGCCACAGGCCACCTCCTTTCTCTTACGTCCTGACTTAGGGAAGACCTGGTGCTTGGATGTTGCCTCTGGGATTCCCGGGGCTCTGGATTTTGTATGTTTCAGCTCTCCCACTCCTAGCAATTGGCTTCCTTACAAAGAAATAAAAATATAGTAAATTTATATTATGAATTTACTTAAGTGATGCAACTCAGTTTTACTTCGCCATGGCTTATTTCCTAAACAATAGAATTTTGGAATATCTACATTACATAGAACAGAAAAGGAGAATGATTATAAATTATTGCAGAAGCAAGAGTACCACTGAACCATGCTTAAGAGCAGGGTGAATTCCACATTCAGTGTCAGTGTTGGCCTTTTTTGGCTTAATAAATTAAACTACAAATTTTCCTAATTGCCAAACAAAATGTTAGGCCAGCTCTAGCCACTGGTGACAGTAAAACACCACATAAAACCTGCTGAGAGTTATATGTGGTATTTAATATGAGGCAGAGCAATGCCCGCGTTTTTATGGTTAAGTATGAATTCACACCCATGGCATTTGTTTCACATTAGGAAAGGTTTGTAAATCAGATCAGTGTGGCGGGATGGGGTGGCCCCGGTGGCCTCTCTTCTTGATATTTGGTTATTGGACATGCTGCCAGAGAGGGCTCCCGTCCACATCCAGGCTCTCAATGAAGCAATAAGTCCTCTGACACCAGAAAGATTGGGTCAGGGAACAAGTGGGGGTGGAACCGGACGAGCTGCGGGTCCCTCCGTCTGAGGTCGCTGGCCCGGTCTGGACACTGGGCAGCAGCCATCAGTTACTTGGACGTGGCCTGCTGCGGGTCTCCAGCCAGTGGAGGTCCCGGGAGAGGAGCTGGGACCTGGGAGAGGGCTTCCAGGGGGAGCCGGCAGTCCCTCCCATTTATTAAATGTGACAAGTGGGCTCTGAATAGAACAGCCCTTTCCCCAGTGATCATTACTTTGAACAAATAATGAGTTATGCAAGTTAACACATGGCAAGTGCCCCCATCTAGAGAGGCCTGGAGTAGATGCTGCCCAGTCCCCCGCCCACCCCGGTCCCTCCTCATTCACAGCGACCCCCTTCCCACCACCGACGGGGGCCACCTCTGCTCTCATCCTGGATGTCTGGGCTTGCCTCTCTTGGAGGGTAGTTTGCCAGCGACAACCCCAGAAACAGCTTTAGGCGGAAAAGAACACTGGCCTGGCTTCAGAATTTATGACACATAGATATGTCATACAGCTTTAAAAATACTTCTTTTATACGTGCTTTTGAATGAAGCCAGGTATAGAAGCACACTTAACTCTAAGGAGAAAAATAGGATTTGGCTGTTAGAAGTCCTGCGGTTGGAAGCAGATTGGCTGGGTTGGGGTATTTGTCTTCACAAGTGACCACTGCTCGTGTTTCCTAAGGCCCCAGCATAATTATTCCCAGCAATTAGAGCATCCAGACCCCTTTCCAGCCCCAAACACATTTGTTCTCATTTATTAGGCTGTGAGCAGTAACTAATTTACATTGTTTCAGAGTTGTGTGTTATGGTAATTTATTGCATGTGCGGGGGTCACGCAGAGGTGACCAGTGGCAGGGCCGACCCCTGTAAGGCGAGGAGGGGACTCCAGAAGGAGAAGCAGAGGAGCCAGGGGCAGGCCACTTTAAAACCGCTGCAGTCTTTTTAATCATGTTCTGATTTATTCCCTGTGACGTTGCCGGCTTTACTCTTATTCACTGTTTTTTAACAAATTAGAGCTGGGGGCAGAATTTTTCTTTTTGAAGGAAATGGTAGTGATATGTTCTAACGAGTGGAAACTTTTACTAATGCCCCAAATAAAATATTTGTCAGCAGCTTCCACTAAACGTGAAGCGCTCTGCAGAGGAGACAATGTCTTTAACCGTTCCCCTTCTCATCGTCGCACAGTTCCTTATCAAGTTGAGGAAAAAGGCTTGTTTAGGTGAAAATAATGATCATAAATAGAGCTGTATGATGGGGCTGGAGTTCTGGTGACAGAGCCTGCTATCAGGACCTGCAATTCCAAGGAAATATGAGTGTTCTGATCCAGAGAAGCAGTAATTATCTTTTTGTGAAGAATGTACAATGGTGTCGGATGATGAATTGATCGCAGATTGGAGCGTGGTTTAACTGTCATGTTACAGAGATAAGAGAGAGCTCCGGGATTGCTCATCCCTTCCGCTAGTTCACAGCCAGCCAGTTTATTAGCACAAATCCCAAATGTTTAGTAAACTCATTAGGTTCCATCTAATGCTAATTTATCATCATAGATGGAACCCGAGCAGCAAGGCTGGAGGACTGTACCAAGTCGGCATGATTTACAGAGCTTTCTGATGGATCACCTCTGCACTGGCCATTTTTCTTCAAACGCTTTAAACGGGCCTGAGTGATTCGTGGCGTTACACCATTGCAGTCAGTTAGGGGCCCCGAGTTCTGCACCCCGGGATGATTATGAAAGGTTAAGGAATCCTATACTGTCTGAGGTGGGGAGGAGAGAGCCTTGGTTTAGGGTTCCTGTACCCCCTCCCTGCTTCCCCCCTTCCCTCCCCTTCCTTCCTTGCCTGTTTCTCCTCCCCGCCCATCTTCCCATCTTCCTTTTTTCCTTTTACAATCTGGTCACAGAGTCGAATTCAAAGAATTTCCTTGCAAAATCAGTTTACCAAGAAATGCATCATGGTACATAAATGTCAAGTGCAGTTTATTCTAAACTTCAGACAGTGTTTTTCTTTTAAAAAATCAAGCTTTAAATGCCCAGTTCTCTTGACATTTTCGTACATATTCTATAGTGTTTTCGAAGAGGATAATAACCTTTGCTTGATCCTAGGCAACAGCTGCAAAGATAATGAAATTCTTATGATATTTCACCAGGTAAAATGTGAATTGCAGAAGAAAAGCTATTGAATTTTTATGGATCTTAATCGCATAAAATGAGATTCATGGGGCATACGTATAACTATACTCGGTGGACCAGCTGACTGCAGTTGTGGCAAGGATTCACCGTGTGGTTGAGGGGCGCTCCAGCCTCCACTAAGAAAATGCCCCCACACGCAGCCTTCAGCTTGCCCTAAGAGTGATAATGAAATATGACAGAAATTTCCTTGCACTGGATCAGTAGTACGAGAGGCCCTGCATGGCCGATATTAATTCATCTGACTTATGTTCCAGGTCTTGATTTACCTTATGATTAAAAACTTCTGCAGGTTTGCTCACCAATTGAAATCAGACCTCATCTGCAGCCCAGCAGTATTGATCCCTATTTAACATCAAGGCTCAGAATTGATTGGCATTGATTAACAATAAAAATGCTCTCCTCCACATGCAGCCACTGAGCCAATATTCTGGAAAAGCGGGACACTCCCGTGTTTCTCACTGCCCAATCTGCAAAGAGCACTGGCCTCTCCCGCAAGTAAACAATATATTTTAATGTTCTTGTAGCTGGGTGCTGGACCAGCAGTGCAAATTGATTTTATTCTTGTTGTATAAGATAAATACCTTTAATAAAATTCTCATTTTATTTAGGATTTTACAGGAACAACCTGATTACTAGAATAGTGATATTTTTTCTTTTCTCATGGTGCGAAAAATGGATTAAAACATAAAGGAAATAATAACATAACACTCGAGCTGAAATGTTAATCAACTCAGAAATCACACATCAGGCAGCAAAGTCTGAGGAGGTATTTTACCCGTGGAGACACACGGTGCCCCCAGTGCTGGGCTTTACCGAGCGTTTTACGGTTGTGGCTGGGGTGGGGCGGCTAAGCCAGCCCATGCTTGTCATGGCCGGAAGACCAGCTCCGATGCATAACATTGCGTGAACATATGGTTTCAGGAAGCTCAGCCCAGCAACACTGAACCACAGGAGCAGAAAGCAGTCTCCTTGAAGAGGCGGGTATCTTTGTTTTCTGTTTTTGTTTCCACTAGCTCCTGTGGATCCACAGAAGAATCTTTAGTGTTTCTCTTAATCAGTGGCAGAGATTTAAGAAGGGTACATAATCAGAAAAGTCTTGCACATTAAAAGTTAAAATTTTTTTAATCTGTGTGCTGGGGGTGGTAGGTCCTACCCCCAACCTCACTGGTGACTCCTGGCAAACCGTTAGCACTCATCCTTAGTACCCACTTGTGCTGGGGGGGGGTCGGGTCCAGCTGAAAGAAATTATCCAATCTCGACCCTCCAGAAGTTTACAGTTATATAATGATGGAGAAAACCACAAATCCCAAGGGATGTCAAATTTTAGAGATACTTTTAAAATGAAATTATCCAGCCAAGCCCATAAGACAACCTTCTTGTACTTAAGACAATAACTACAATCTGGAATTAATTTCTTTTTTGTGATAGGGCAAATCCAATTTGCTTCTTTAACTGTTGATTAAGGAATCAGTTCTACAAGGCTGTCCCCTGTAAGTATTTGCTGTTTATTTGTCTGTGGAGAGCCGCTGGAATCCCCTCCAACTGGGAAGGCTGCGGTGGAGAGCTTCCCGGCGGCTTCGGGCCTTCCTTCCGTGGCCTGGCTTGTGTGGAAGAATAGTTGGCCCTTTGAGATACCCAGTCTCTTCTACCATGCAGGCCAAGCAGCGTGGAGTGGAAGACAGCCTTTCTTTGCAAGCTGGAGGAAAATATCCATTCGGAAACAATGAATAACTACATACCTTAAATAAGATTTACGTCTTACTCAAAGGTCCACGGAATTAATGGTAGCGCATGATCTGACAGCATGGGCTCTGCAGCAAGCCTGTGGCTGCGTGTCCTGGAACCTGACTTACCTCCTACTACTAGGTGTGGAAGGCACAGGAAGGTCCTTCTGGTCTTCTGAGAGCAGTGGAGTACTGATTGCAGTGTTCTGTTGAGTTTGTTTAAAAGTAAGAGCTCAACAGCTGTATTATCATGTGCAATCACTGGACCGAAAGCAGGCACAGGTATTTGTTTTTGCAGTGCTGAGAATGGAACCCAGGGCTTTGCTCATAGTAGGCAAGCACTTGACCACAGTGCTACTCCCTTAGCAGCTCAGGCTGGCCTGGAAGTGGTCATCTTCTTGTGTCAACATCTGCACGTAGAGATGATTTCTTCTAAATATCATGTGCTTTCTTTTGGCCGTTAAGTAGAAATGAGTTTTGTGGACTTTCCTGCCTGGACTGGCTTTGAACTGCAGTTCTCAGATGTCAGCCTCCTGAGTAGCTAGGATTACAACTGTGAGCCACCAGCCTAATCTCTTTTTTTTTTTTTTTTTTTTGCCAGTCCTGGGCTTGAGCTCAGGGCCTGAGCACTGTCCTTGGACTTTCTCAAGGCTAGAGCTCTACCACTTGAGCCACAGCACCATTTCTGGCTTTTTTCTATGTATGTGGTACCGAGGAATCGAACCCGGGTCTTTGTGCATGCTAGACAAACAACTCTACCACTAGGCCAAACTCCCGGTCCCTAATATCTTTTTTATAAAATTAATTTTTAATTTGTAGGTGGTTTTAGGGGGCTTATTCCTTGTTAGTGCATCCTGACATTACTGTCCTTGGAAGGAGACTCATGGCGTTGCTGGAGAGCCATAAAAATTCACATGGGACTTCTGTCTTATAAAAACCATAGCAAAATGAGGAAGGATACAGGTGAGAAACAGTCAAGTGTTAGACTCTGTAGAGCTATGTAAGGCTCCCATTTCTAGTGTGAGGGCGGAGTCCCCAGGCACTCACCTGGCCGAGGAGTACTTGTGCTGGGACCACTGCTGTCCCAGCTTGGACATAACTCTGTAATCGCTACCCTCTTCCCCTACGTTACTGTCAGTCAGGCCTCTGCCGCCCCACCCCGCTCCTTCTCCTCCTCCTCCTCCTCCTCCTCCTCCCAGTCCTGGGACTTAAATTCAGGGCCTTGGTCCCTGTCCTTGGACACTTTTTTGCTCAAGGCTAGCCTCTGCCATTTGAGCCACAGCACCATTTCGGACTTTTTCTGAGTATGTGATACCGAGGAACCGAGCCCACGGCTTTGTGTGTGCTAGGTGAGCACTGTATCACTAGGTCACTCTCCTGGCCTGGGACCCTGTTCCTGCTCGTCAGGACCTTATACACCTGTGTGCGGGCGCACGGCTCCCTCCATGCCCTCCGGTGGATCTGGGTAGGGATTCCACCCTGCCCCTGCACAGACACCGTGGCTTCTGCAGAGCCTCTGTTCATAACTACTCTCCATGGAGGTGGGCCTCCAGCACCCGATGGCCTTTTAGGCAGGCATCTGGCCTTGCCCCTCTTGAAGGAGTCTCATACTGGCTTCTTTTCTCCCCGGACCTCCAGGCTGTTGGGACAGGACTCCAGAACTCTGTACCCCCCACCCCCGCACTTGTTCAGACCATCAGTTAGGTGCTGGTCAAGCCCTTTCTGCCTACTCTCTTGAGCTCTACCCATCCCAGGTTTTCAGAGCTGTAGATGGAAGACTTCTCTCTCAGCGTTCACCCCTGCACCAACCTCTCACCGCACCTCAGTACTGGTTCTGGGTGCTGGGCCTGTGGCCCAGGAGGCCTCAGAAGGGCAGCTTGTCCACTGTGGTGGCCCCCAGGCACCTGCAGTTTCCACCATGGTGACCGGGCAGAACCGGAGTGAGAGTGGTGACTACCGCACTTCTTTCTGCTGATACCTCATGCCTCTGAACAAGGGCCTGGAGAAGCCGCCTGTCTTGTGCGCTCACCTTAGGCCAAGGCCTGCTGACGACGCAAACCCTTATGGTGGCTCTGGTCCTTCCGATTTGATGCCTGCTGCAGACCAAATTCAGTGATGACGCTTATTGGCTTGGCTGCTGAGGTAGGATGTTTTACTTTCCCAACTGAAAATAGGAACGTGCTTCATGCTTTGTTTCCACATTTCCACCGTGACTTGCTCTTGGAGCCTGGGGAGTTCCAAGAGAGTCCCCCTCAAGCTGCTGCCCAGCCTCTGCGGGGAGGGGGCGCTGGGGACCCCAGGACTGCTGATTGGACGCTCGGTGGAGGAGCATGCCTGACTCCCTGAACGTCTCCACTCTTCCATGGGGGGTTGCCCAGGGTGCTTGGCGGAAGGATGAGGTACCACCCTTCTGGCTGCCCCCAGTTCCCAGTGGGTGTGAGAGGTGCAGGGGGGAGTCTGTATCCCTGCCCCACTCCACCATGCCACACAATGGCTCCGTAGAAGAGAAGCATCTGCAGCCCAGCCGTGGCTTCCTCGTATGTGGGGACATAAAAAAGTTCCCAGATCAGATGCGGTGGCAGACTGCTGAAATCCCAGCACATGGAAGATTGAGGCAGGAAGATTCAGAGTTGTAAGCCAACCAGGGCTACTAAGCTGCAGAGTGAGACCCACCATGCCTTAAAAACTCAAGAAGGAGAGCCAGGTAGGACGGCTCACACCTGCTGCTTGTGAAGCAGAAGCAGGAGGATGGGTGATTGGAGGCCAATCTGGGAGAAAAGAGTAAATGAGACCATGTCTCACAAAACAAGATGGGCAGGATGGTATATATCGGTAATTCCAGCTGCGTGGGGGGGGGCAGAGGTGGCGAGGTGGAGAGCTGAGGCCGACCCCAGGCCAAAGAGCAAGACCTGATCTGAAAAATAACGGCTGGGGTGCGGGGTAGAGTGCCTACCTAGCAAGCACGAGGTTCAAACTCAAGTGCTGCCAAAATAGGTAGACAGGTAAGTAAACAGACAGATGAGAGAGAAGGGAAGGGTAGCTCATCTGACGTCACTCAACAGAGAGAGACCCAGGCTGTTGGGGTTCTTCAGTCACCCCTCTTGGCCATGTTTGGGTGGTTACTGAGGATCCCCAACTGAAGGAGCCCCAGAAAGCTACGGAATCCACGTCCACTCAGCCTCTGTGGACTCTTGGAGAGGTGAACCCTCTTAGTTTCCTCAGAATGGCCGGGCTGGAGGAGAAACACTGTGCTGACTCACTGGTGTGCAGCGTGGCATGGGTGTCCTCCGTGTGTGAGCGTGCGTGCATGGTTGTAGAGTGAGGTGCACACGTGCCTGCGGGGGGCTGTGAGGCTGGTGAACACGGGGGCTGGAGACTTGGGTCCCTGGGCAGTTAGGCTGGGGATGGTCTGTACTGCTGTGAGCTTAGAAGAGGGTCTGAGAATATCCTGACAAAAGGGGTGCAGTCAGAGGGGCACCAGCACCTCGGCATCATTCTTTAGTTCTCAGTTCTCCCCGTTTAGAAACAGGCTCTAAAATGCAGTCATAAAGTTGGTCTCACTTTTTTGGCCTGCAGCATAGTTCAGAAGCAGTCTGGTCTCAGCTGTATGTGATACTAGTTTGCCATTGACTTTGGGATCTCTGTTTCCTTGTGGGAAATCTAATTCATTCACCGGTGAGATGCGCGGAAAGGGCTTTAGTCTAAGTTCTGCGGCAGCAGAATTCTAACCACCCACACCTTCCTGGAAAACACAGGCAGGCAGCAGGGGAGCGGCGGTCTCACTTGCCGCCGTCAGTTGTTTCCTCTCCATGTTTGACTAAACACTCCAGCACAAGCAAACAGGGACTAAAACAAATGTCCTGAAACAAAACATGCACCGCAAGAATTCCAGTATCAGGGACCGGGAGTTTGGCCTAGTGGTTAAAGTGCTTGCCTAGCATGCGTGAAGACCCGGGTTCAATTCCTCGGTACCACATACATAGAAAAAAAAAAGCCAGAAGTGGTGCTGAGGCTCAAGTGGTAGAGCTCTGGCCTTGAGAAAGTCCAAGGACAGTGCTCAGGCCCTGAGCTCAAGCCCAGGACTGGCAAAAAAAAAAAAAAAAAAAAAAAAGAATTCCAGTATCAGGCCTGGGAGCGTGGCCCAGTGGTAATGTGCTTGCCTAGCATGTATGAAGCCCTGGGTTCGATTCCCTGGAACCACATACACAGAAAAAGCCAGAAGTGTCACTGTGGCTCAAGTGGCAGAGTGCTAGCCTTGAGCAGAGAGTGTCCAAGGACAGTACCCAGGCCCTGAGTTCAGGCAGAAAAAAATGCCACTGCCTAGGAAGGATCAGGGGTGTTGCCTGATGCAGCTGGAGAAAGCCTCAAGTGTGATCCTTGGTTAGCTTGGTTTTCTGGGGCCTCACGTGGAGTCTTTACCTGCATGCTTGGGGTTGCCGGTCACTTGGCAAAGGCTGGGGTGGGGCCAGGCAAGGAGGGATGGCTGAGGAGGAGGAGGAGGTCAGCTGGCACGAGGCTTAGCTCGTGCTCTGATCTTGTAGCGGGTCTCAAGTGTAAAGATTTCACAGCACACACACCTTCTGGCTGCTGTTCCTGGTTTAAGAAATGTAGTGCCGGCGGTGGCTCACGTCTGCAATCCCAGCTACTTCAGGCTGAGATTGTTGAGGTGATGGTTGGAGGAGGGAGAACCAGTGCACGATGCCTGAGTGCAGAAGCGGACATGGTGACACCCATCTACCATTCCAGCCTAGCGTGGGTGGATCTTGCCCAAGCACACACCTGGGCAGGAGGGGTGACCTTATCCAAAACAACAAGAAAAGTCAGGACTAGAGGGGTGGCTCAGTAGTAAGAGTAACAGCCTGGGAGGGGCCTGGAGTTGGCCTAGTGGTAGAGTGCTTGCCTAGGCTGCACAGAGACCAGGGCTTGATTCCCGGGTGGTACCACATGCATAGAAAAAACCTGAAGTGGTGCTGTGGCTCAAGTGGTAGAGCGTTATCCTTGAGAAAGCCCAGGGACAGTGCTCAGGCCCTGAGCTCAAGCTCTGGAGTAGCAAAAAAAAAAGTAACAGTCTAGCAAGTACAAGACTTTAGTTCAGAACCGCAGTACTACCAAAAGGAAGTGTAATGGCCTTGCGACTTTGGAGTTACTTTGCAGTGCAGTTCTCCCAGCTTTATGACTCGGAACCTCCCTGTTGACCAGTGGTCTTAGTTGCTTGGAATGCAAGCCACCCCCCGGGATGTAGGAGACCCTGTACAAGCTCGGTTCCTCCTCCCTTCCACAGCCACCGATGCTGGCAGCCCTGTCGCACCTGCTGTGGCTTCCTCCCGAGAGTGCAGCCTTGTTTCTCTTTTCCCTGGGAATGTCTACCACTGCTGACCTGGACTCCAGGAGGGAGCACATTCTGTTTCCCACACCCGTGGGGCCCAGTGTGTGCTCGTGGCAGCCGCGGGTCAGGACCTCACTAGAGAGCAGCAGAGGGCTCCGGCATGTTCCTGAGGACATTCGAGTCTCCTCACAGTCTGTGGGATTGTAGGGCAGTTGTGTGCACAATGTGATTGAGTGGACCAGAAAATAGCGTGTGCCACTTGTTTGAAGTATTTTGGCTACATAAGGGGAAATACTCTGGAAAAGGGTATTTTTCTCATGACTTATCGTTTAGGAGACTGCAGTGTTAGAAGATGCTGAAACAAAACACTTGTCTTGGGCAGTCTTAGGACTCTGTGCACAACTGCATGGTGGTGAGAAGACTGGCCTGAGCAGAAGCCCTGTGCTGGCTCAGGTCAGCGCCGCGGCCTCAGAGTGACAGGTGCAGCCCCGGACCCTCTGGCCTGCAGGTGGGCAGAGGACGGGAAGGGCTCCCTGGGCCGCACCAGAGCAGTGGGTTGCTCCAGCCGTGCCTCTGCCCCAGGACCACGGTGGACGTGGGGAAGTCCTCCTGAGGGAAGATGGCCTGCAGGCACTGGAGTGACACTGAGCATGGGAATGGGACAGAAGTCTCCTTTCTTATTTTTCTTACCATCACTTCTTGGCTGCCTCCCTCAGGGCTTCCTTTTTGGAGTCCCCAAGGGAAGGCCCATCGGGGGCTTTGTCCTTTTGCTGAAACTGCTCTCCAAATCCCCTTCCCCCAGGCTCAGTCTTGGGCCTCTGTCTCCTGAGAACTACAGGCCCTGTCCTTGGTAGGGCTCATACTCTGCCTGCTCCCCAGGGAGCTGGAAGGGATCCTCATCCTCCTCACAAACTTGGGGCCTTTGTGTCTCCTGGAAGCGGACGGCATCACGTGACCATGGGGAGTTCTTGGTGGGGTCGAATTTTATTCTTACAAATTGAGTAAGTGTATGGTGTCCAGTGCTTTAAGGGCAAAACTTTGCACAGAACTAGGAATGCTGCTTGGCAAGCAGTGGTGCTTATATGACTTGGTCACAGTGGAGTGTCCCTGCCTGTGGGTCTCTTCCTCAGGCCACCCTGCTCCTATGCCTCCCCTCCCCTACTCCCTCAGGTCATCTCCTTTTAGGGGTTCTGGCTCCGGATCCCCAGCCTTCCTGGAGAGATGTGCTAGCTGCACTAGGCCTTTGCTGCTTCTCTAGGCAGCCTCTAAGCTGTCAGGGTGGGACTGGGGTCAAGCAGGGTCACTTCTTGACTCCATCTGTGGGAGCAGGAGACCTTGGGCCAGTCCTTGCCCTCTTTGGCCTGGCCTCTAGAGGCATAGGACTCCAGGAGGAAGAAAAGGGATTTTAAAGGCATCAGGGAATGAGTGTGGGTCTGCGATATTTTCTGTAATTCCATGAATAGACTCGTATATAATTCTGTAATGTAATAATTCTAGTAATTGGAATTGATGTGGCTGTGCTGCACAGGCCCCGATAACTCTGCACCTGCTGCCTCGTCACGCCAGCTGCATGGCCGGGGGTGGTTCTCGGAAGGCCCCTGTATTGGGATGACCTGGTATTTGAGTGTTCCCTGTCTGTGCTTCCTGTGACTGAGGGAGGCTCTCCCGGCCCTCCCAGCCTCTCCCCTCTGCCCTGCGTCCTGCGTCCTGTGCTTTGCTAGGCCCCATTCTGGCAGGGGCCAGGTGCTGAAAACATGAACCTCCTTCTGTGTCACTCAGGGCAATCTGGCTGGTGTGTGTTCGGCTGGCCTCTGATCTCCTCCATACGGACGAGCTGCTTGCTGTGTGTTGGGCTAGGTTAAGAGGGTGGCCTGTCTCTGGGTTCTGATGAGTGGCCCTGGTCAGGTGTTATCACCGGCTGACTGGTGGATCTGTGCTGTAAGCCTGGAGGCAAGGTATTCACTGGTGGGTGCTGAGTTTTGAGGCCAAGTTCCAGAGGGCTGGGCTTTGAAGCTCGGGTGCCCTTGAGGAGATCACTTTTGGTGGCTCTAATCTAGTTCAGTCCACATTCTAGAATATGCCACAAAGTTTCAGAAAAGCCAGAGATGAAGCTGTGTACAGAAAATGAATGCAGACTTCAAGTACTGACCTGTGTCCATCTGTCCCCTTGACCTCAGATCTGACTGTGGGAGGAGGTGACACCTCAGTTCCATGACAGCTGCCTGACAACTGTGGGGTGTTTCTCTCTGTTCAGCCTCTAGGATTCCCCTCTTCCCAACCAGAGTAGAAAGAGTGTGAGGGAGCGGAAACGAGGGGGAGTGAACAGTGAACTTAGAGATTCCCAGCCCCACCGCTAAGCATGCCACTTAATAGTATGCAAATGAGCAATACTCAATTACTCAGAGCAGCTCATTTACATTGGTCCTGAAATGAGGAGTCGGAGAAAAGTAGAGGGAGAACCCACCCAAGAAGTATACACAGAACTTCCCGTGTGGTATATGGGCCTTGTGGTGAGGCATTGGTATTTTCTGAGCACCTACTATGGACAGGGACCAGTGAACTCAGGACCACACCTGCCACTAGTGGCAGGCTAAGACAAACGGGGCCTTCTCTGTGCTCGTGATCTGCAGCCAAAGCTAGACCAGGGATTTGCTCTGAGCCCCAGCCACCCAAGGAGAAGTGACAGCTCTCCCTGGAATTATGCTTGAAAGGTAGGCGAGGGCTGCCTTCAGGCACAGTCAGATCAAGGAGTGAGGTAAGGCTGGAGAGGGGAAAGGGACTCAGCTTCTGAGTGCTCACTCAGCTGGTCTGACAAGATCCAGGATGCCCAGCAAAACCTGAATTGAGTATAAGTCGTGGCTAATGCCTGAAGTATGTCCCATTCAACAAATGGGCCATGGAGAACTTAAAACATCATTATTTGTCTGAAATTCAGATTTAACTGGGTGTCCTGTTTTTTCTTTGCTGTAATTAAAAGCAGTTGGATTAAAAAAAAATCTTGCACAAGGAGTTGCCATTGAACAAAGCAGTTTGTGATCAATGTTACCTCTTTCGGCACTCTCACCCATCCCCCCTCCCTGCCCCTTCCCTAACTCTTCTTAATTTTCTAGGATACTCGTTAAGTCTGACGACCCCAGTCTGTCAGGGCAGGGAGCAGAGGGCTGTAGTTTTGTCTCTGGAGGCCAACTGCAGAGCAGTGAAGTCATTACGGGGGGAGTTGAGCCGGAGGGCTTGAGGGGCGAGGATGGCTGGGAGGCAGAGCATGCCCGAGTCCAGGCAGCCTGGCTGAGGCCTAGCGGCTGGTGGTGTGGGGTGAGGGGTCCCCGGGGAGGAGGCGGAATGAGTGTCCATCCATTACCCTGGCCCTTTTCTGATCCCAACCAAGGACACAGAAGAGGAGATGAAGGGAGGAGTGGAAATGTGTTTGTAGGGGAATTGGCAGATGCCCCAAACATCCTGTGTCTGCCCTCCAAGGCTCGTGGGGCTGGGAGCAGAGCTCTCATCTAGCCCTGCGGCCCAGTGGCTTCTCAGGATCCTTTTCCTCCACTTGTATTTGAAGGTGTGGCTTTACTTTCTCCTCGAATGCCGTTGACAGTGCCAAGTCACTGAGATGGCTCCGGGCAGGATTGGGGTGGGCATTCGGGGCGCGTTCCAGTCCTTCACGGCTCTTCCTCGGCTCGTTGCTGGTCCCCGCTTGCCAGCCGCCGGCCACCTCCCCGAGGTCTGGGCCCAGCCTGCCACCTGCAGCTGTTCCTCAAAGCCTCCAAGAGGCTGCAGCCCCAAGATTTGCTCTCTGTGAGGTGTCCTGGGTGTCCGTATGGGTGTGAACATGCGTGACAGTGTGTTTCTGCGCATGCCTGTGTATGTATGTGCCTAGAAGTGGCTGCAGAGAATGAACATATGCCTGAACATGTGTTCATGTGTTCACACATGCGTGTGCTTAGTGGGGGGAGAGGTAGAGAATGAGTATGCATGAACATATGTGTTCATGTGTGTGCGTGTGTGTGCTCAGGAGTGGCTGCAGAGAGGTAGAGAACGGGCACATGTGTGAGTGCGTGTGCGTGTGCCTGTGTGCTCGGACATGGCTGCACAGGGGGAGAATGAACACGTGTGCGTGTGCCTGTGTGCTCGGACGTGGAATCAGGGCTCACCTCCCCCGCATCTCTGATTCAGGCTGATTCTAAATGGGATTTTAATCACCTGTCACTGCCACCCCCACTTTCTCTATATTTATGATAATTTTTTGGCCTTTTTATTGAAATCAGTGTTGACTGAATCGAGTAATCCTGATTAGCAATCTCAGTGTACCCGGTCAAGAGTGAAATGCATCTAGTCCTGTTGGTGCACAGAGCATCCGGAAATGGAGAACAAGGAAAAGAAAGGCCTGGGCGAAGTTAGTTTGTCTTGGTTTGAGGAGGGGCAGTGTGTGATTGTGAGTAGCCGTGTCATCCCCTGCTCACATCCCAGGACCATGATCCACTTACACACTCTTTAAACCTCATCCAGTTGGACAAATGTTGGCTGAACTAGTTTTAGTTTGTTTCCCTGGCTCCAAATGGGAATTTATGAGAGCAACCACAAAAAAGATGGTGCAGCAAGAAGTGTCTTTCCTGGGGAGGCGTCTCGGCCATGTGAGTTGTGCTGTTTATTCACAGCCCTGCTCAACATCTACCCTCAGAAATGGTGATGTATTGATTGCTCAGGCAATGGGAATAAACTGTGAAGGTGACAGATAACACTGCGTTAAGAGTAGTCCTTGTGTTCCTCCAAGAGCAGCCATCGATCCTGGAGTGGTACTATCAGATCGCTGGCCGATGGGGCACATGGAATGGCGTCCTTCCTCCCCCACATGGCCTTGTTTATTTAGGGAGAGGCTGCGCTGACTGGCCACCAGGCTTTCCCCTTGCTGACTTGGGTCCCAGTGTTTCAGCAGTGGAGGCCCTGTCAAGCAAAGTGGGCTCTCCACTAAGGCCTCTCAGCCTCTATCTGCTTTCCTTACAAAGCTCCAATAATGCCCCTTCTTCAGAGAGACTACTTAGAGAGTCAGATGACTTCCCAGGTATGTGGCAGGCTTCTGTCTCCACTCTCTGGCCTCACGTCTGCCCCTCTGGGTCCTAATAAAGACCAGTCTGGCACTAGGAGAGACTGCAGATCCAGCTGCCCAGGGAAGTAGTCATGACAGGCAAAAGACATGGGGTCTGGGCCTGGTCCCCTCTGAAGATAGTATATATTGGGGTGCACGGGTATGTAGAGAGCCATCCAGGCACAGGACCTCAGGGCATTCCCAAGACCATCTGAGCCCCACGGAGGGTGTATGGGGCGCAGCTCAGCTCAGGGGAGGGGGGAGAAGCAGCAGCCCTGGTCTTTGGTGAGTGAGGAAAGACAACAAAAGCCATTCAGGAACTGTGGTCAGCAGGCCCTGCTGTGTGGAAGAAATGTGTGCATTTGGAGTCAGAGGGCCCCAATTGGTTGTCATCAGGGCTGGAAGGCAAGAAGGAGGAGCTATTGTGTGTGTGTGTGTGTGTGTGTGTGTGTGTGTGTGTGTGTGTGTGTGTGTGTGTCGTTTTGGTGGTTCATTGGAGGTAAGAGTTTCACAGACTTTCCTGTGCAGGATGCTTTGAACTGTGATCTTCAAATCTCAGCTTCCTGAACAGACATGAGACATTGGACCCAGCAGGAAGTCTTCTCTTTTTTTTTCCCCTCCCCTCTCCTCTTCCTCTCTATTTTCCCTCCTCCTCCTCCCCCTCTTCTTTCTTATCCTTTTTCTTCTTCCTCCTTCCCCTTCCTCTTCCTCTTTCCCTTTTCCTTCTTCCTTCCTCCTCTTTCTCTCCTGCTGCTGCTGCTGCTGTGGTTTGAACTCAGGGCCTGGGCACTGTCCCCGAGTTTCTTTTACTCAAGGTTAGTGATCTACCATTGAAGCCACAACACGGCTTTCAGCGTTTTCTGAGTAGTTTATTGGAGATAAATGTCTCATGGACTTTCCTGCCCCGGCCTGTCTTTGAACTATGATCCTCAGATCTTAGACTCTTGAATAGCTAGGATTACAGGTGTGCACCGCCAGCTAAGAAGTCCTCTTTTGGGCATCAGGTAGACATAGGAAGTGAGATAGGGACAGGTGTGGTTCTGCCTCAGAGGCAGGCACTATCTCAGGTTTAGGCAGGCAGGGCAGCAGTTGGGGCTATTGGGAAATGGCATTTAGGAGCCGAGTTCCAGGGAGAAAGCCAGAGTGCAATTACTGCTTTCAAGACACATAATTATTTGGTGCTGTGGTGTGCTCTGGCCACCAGGACCCGCTGTGTGCATGCAGAGCCTCACAGCTCTATTAGGCCCGCCTGGATCTTACAGGACAGAACCAAAGTGCACAGGACGCTTCTGTGTGGTAGGAGCTAGCATTAAAGGTGTCCCTGAGACATCAGGTCCTCGCTGCTTGTCTGCTTCTCTTGAAATATTGTTTTGCCTAGGGCAAAGAGAACTCGGGCTGGGGGTCCTGGGCTCTAATTTTGTGTGCTGGGGCTTGAACTCAGAGCCTGGGCACTGTCCTTGAACTTTTCTGCTCGAGGCTAACAGTCTGCCACTTGAGTCACAGTTCCACTTCCAGCTTTCTGGTAGTTTATTGGAGATAAGAATCTTACAGATTTTCCTGCTGGGGCTGGCTTTAAACTGAGCCTCAAATCTTTTGAGTAGCTAGGATTCCAAGCATGAGCCATGAGTAATACCTGGCTTCTAGACTCTAATTTTGATAACAACTTAGCAACTCAAAGTTGAGTTAACAAAAGGCTCATGGTATATGTTTCAGGCTACACTGAATGGTGTGCCTGGTTCGTGTTCCCTACTTCTTGGATGAATGTGTTACTCAGGGTTTGGCTGGTGGCTCTCTCAGAGTAGGGCTCGGTCTACCACCCAGACACGTTACTGATTTGAATGTCTCTGCTTCAAATTCAATTCCCATCTCACCTCTATTAGCAACTCATCAGCAAGCCTTCACGATGCATTATTAAGCAGGGTGCTCGCCTACAAATGTTTACATAGCATCAGACACGTCTACATTAGCTCCTTCCCACCCTGGCCGGGTTCATGCTGAACAGAATCCTTTCAGGGAACGAGCTATGCTTTTCTGACGTGTCTGGGCACTGCCCAAGAAGCCCCTTGTTCAGAACCCACTGAGGGGTTAGACTGGTGGCCTAGAAGCACTCTTCAAATAATCCAGACCTCTCTAGCATTAATTGCCACAGACTCAGTAAAACATAAGTTTAAAAAAGGAACAAGAGGTGTGTCAGCCAGCAGTTTCCTATTGGATAGCAAATCCAAGAACTGTCGCTTAAAGTTCAGCTGGCATTGGGCAGAACTGGTGTGTGTGTGGGGGGACAGGAGGGATGTGACCCTGGAGGGCAAGATGGCCCCCCAGTCCTCAGGAGAGGCTGACCCCTCCTCTGAGTATCTGTCCCCCACAGGTGCATGTTCCCTGCCGAGCAGTTCTGTTCTCAGGACGTGTAGATGGAGGAATAAAGGTTTCCCTGCTGCTAGCACAGCAAACATAAGGAGCCTTGTCACCCCCAGCATGGAGAGCAGAAATGCATTTATGGACAGCCAGTCCCCTGGAGAATTAGGAAAAGTGTACTGGTGAATCAGAAGTATTCTGAAATATACCCTACAGGAAAAAGTTTATAAAAATGGATGTGCTATATGACCCCAATTTTGTTTTAAAAAATGAAGAGAAGAACCTATAAGACCAGGATCTGGACAGTGTGGTGACTGGCTGTGCGTGGTATGATGATAGGTCGCCTGAGCATTCTTTGTAATATAAAATTTTTTTTTTACCAGTCCTAGGGCTTGGGCATAGGGCCTGAGCACTGTTCTTGGGCTTTCTCAAGGCTCTAGCTCTGTCACTTGAGCCCCAGCACCACTTCTGGCTTTTTTCTATGTATGTGGTAACGAGGAATCGAACCCAGGTCTTCGTACATGCTAGGCAAGCTCTCTACCACTAGGCCAAACTCCTGAACCCTTCTTTGTATACTTCTAGGTGTTTTGGGGAGGTTTCTCCACTTGGTTATAAATGTGTCCTTGTCATCTGTAGTGGCCTTACATGTCACAGATAAGAGTGCTAACAAGAAAGCCATTTGTATCTGCGCCTGACTTCAAGTCTCATGGCCCATGCTGACGTCAAGGCTTTGAAAATGGTGTGGAGCTCTGCACGGGAGCTCTTCCTGTCAGGACTCTCTTCCCACAATTCTCTCCCAGTTTATGGTCACAGAGGCAGTAAAGGCTGTAGAAGTCAGCTCCAGGGAGCCACAGACTGTGACCTTGGCCTTCTGCAGAGCCTTCCACGCAGAGTCCACAGCCAGGTGTACTGGTTTACTGCTGTAATCTTAGGAGGTGCCAAAACCTGGGAGGTGTGGATGAGGAGGATCCAGGTTCAGGGCCAACTCATGGGAAAAAAGTTAGAGACTTATCTCAGCCAATCAAGCACTGTCTGTGGTGATGCTTGCCTGCCATCCCAGCTGTGTGGGAAGTGCACATGAGAGGATTGTCGTCCAGGCTGGGTTAAGCGTAAATATGAAACCTTGCCTGGAGAAGAGTTGAAGCAAAAAGGGCAGAGGATGTGGCTCAAGTTGTAGTATACTTGCCTAAAAAGCACAAAACCTTCCCCCAAGAAAGAACAGGAGTTCTCTGTGTAAGAGCCCACTGCCCTGTTGCACAAAGCTCTGAGTTTGTGCTGTTGCACAGTCTTGCTCAGAAGCAGCACAGAGTAGAGGATGGGTGTGTTGCCCGCAGACATGGGATGAGGTACAACTGTCCCTTCTGTTGCAGACTTCCCCCCTAATGGCTCAGCAGCTGGGGCTTTCACTTGGCTAATAGAGCATGCAACTGAACTTGGGGGCCAGAGGAGATATTTGGGGCAGGAGCACACAGTGGGCAGAAGACCAGAAGAAATGGATAGGGAGATGCTAATTTCCTCAATTCTGGAGGGCTGGCTCATGGCTGGACTCATTGGCATGGGCAGATGACCACAGCGATGGGATACGTGGGCCTCAGTTGTTGCCAGGGCTGGCGGCTGGATGCCTCTTGGAGGCCGTGGAAGTAGGAAGAACCTTCTGTCTCTCTTCAAGGCCTGTGCCCCTCCTAAAGGGAGCTTATGGCTTGGTTGATTAAAATTGCATGAATCATGTGACATGAATCTTGTTTCTCTAACTCCAGACTACTATGGGAAAACCAAGAACATTATTCATTTAATTGAATTTGGAAATATGTCGAGTTCCCTTTCCACTTAAAAAATTTATGAAGCCAGAATGGTGGCCATGCGGCTCAAGCTGTGTGTCGGGCTGGCCCTCACCTTGGCCATGTCCAGGTTTGGACAGTTGAGAAGAGAGCCAGGTGTAGGAGTCACCCCTGAGCCTGACGAGTGCAGCAGACCTGTGTGGTCCTGTTGCTCCTCACCCCGGCCTTCAAGGCCTCAGCACCTGCTCTGAGGAGACCCAGTGTCCTGCCTGCCCCCCCATCCCGGGTGCAGTGGTGCAGTGACTTGTGGTTATCCCGAGACCTTCTTGGATTGGTGGGTCCTTAACACAGCATCCTCCTGGCCCGCTCCTGGCCCAGCCTCCCCTGCCACATAGCCTCTCTGTCCTTCCAGCACTGGAGAGCCTTCAGGTGAGTACCCGTGTGACACACAGCTGTGCTGTGTGGCACGGAGACATCCGTGTGTCCAAATTGCACCCAGGGTACAAGGAACCCAGCCCAGGGTCTGTGATGCTGCCGCTCCAGCTCCATACATCCCAAGCCAGCATCACCAAGCCTCTGCCCTCCCTGTTCTGTGGAGCACTCTCCAGCAGAGTCTGTCCCTGCAGTCTGGTTTCATTGGTCTCCCCTTCCCAGTGGGGGCCCATGCTGTGTATGTGGAGGGGTGTTTCCTGCTCTTCCTGCTGGGTACAGGGTGATCTTTCAGGGGTCCTAGAGTGTGGCATGGTGTCTTAGGAGCTGGAATTCCTCCCAGCAGAACCAGAGCTTTGGGGTTGCCTCCCAAAGCCCACTGTCATCAGTGTCCCCTGCTTTGCTTAGTCACATCTAAATGCTGTTGGCAGACAAATTCCTAAAATGTTCTTCACTGCTTCTGACTCCTGTTTGGTTTTGAGGTCCTGAGTCTTGGACTCAGGGGGTCTTACATGCTTCACTTAGCTTTTTCCCTAAAGGCTAGCCCTCTACCACTTGATCCACAGCCCCGCTTCCAGACATTTGGTGGCCAGTTGGAGATAAGAGTCTCTTGGATTTGTCTGCCCCAGCTTCCTCTGAACCAAGTCCCCCAGATCTCAGTCTCCTGAGTAGCTAGGATCCTAGGTGGGGCCTCCAGTGCATGGTGAGAGCAGAGGGAGCACTCTGGAGGGGCTTTGTGCTGAGCAGAGGGAGCACTCTGGAGGGGACTTTGTGCTGATGTTCACCTAGAGACAGCTTTTGCTTTTCTTTTTTCTGACTATTCTGTTATGGTCAAGTACTCACTATAGAAGCAAGCATTTTGAGCATTTGTATGCATAGGGTCTGTGTATCAGGGCTCACAGTCCTGTCCCAGCTCCGTATCCTTCTACATTGGTCATCCTGTAAAAGTGAGCTGTTCCCGCTAAGCTGAGCATGAGCTCCCGCACCCCTCAGCCCTCCCGTCCCCATGTTTCACTCATGATGCCTCGGGCAGCGTTTGTGCTTTCATGACTGGCTTGTTCACTTGATGCAGCATCCTCAAGCGTCATCCCCGATGTTAAGATGGACTCCTACTCCTCGGACAGATCCACTAGGGTTGGCCCGTCCCTGCTGACACGGGTACGGGGCTGCTTCTGCCGTCTGGCTGTTGTAAATACTGCTAAAATGAATACAGGGTACAGCTTCCTCCTAAAAATTGCTTTGAACTTTCTCTCATTCTCTGTCTCTCTCTGTGTCTGTCTGTCTGTCTGTCTGTCTGTCTGTCTGTCTGTCTCTCATGGGGCTGAACTCAGGGTCTGGGTGCTATCCCTGAGCTTTTTTGCCCAAGGCTAGTTGCTCTACCACTTTGAGCCACAGCTCCACTTCTGGTTTTCTGGTGGCTAATTGAAGATTAGAGTATTACAGACTCTTCTGCCTGGACTGGCTTTGAAATGCAGTCCTCAGATCTCAGCCTCTGAGTAGCTAGGATTACAGGCAGGAGCCCCTGGCACCTGGCTACTTTCAACTTCTTTATGTGATACCGAGAAGTTTAACTTCTGGATTATATGGCAGTGTTGCTTTGAAGTAGCTTCCTTATTTTATATGTGATGTTTTTGGTTGCATTTTGTTTTTGAGAGAGCATCTCACTGTGTAGCCTAGGCTGGCTTTGAATTCACATCCTTCTGCCTTAGTCTCCCAAATGCCGGAATTACAGGCGTATGTCACAGCACCTGGTTGTTAGCATGTATGCATGTATGTATGTATGCATTTATGTATATATTGGTTGGTTGTGGGGCTTGAACTCTGGGCCTGGGTGCTGTCTCTGAGCTCTTCAGCTCAAGACTACCACATTGAGCCACTTCCTTAGTTTTTTATTTTTGAAAATAGTCGTCCTAGTAGATTAGAGGTTCTAGCTCATTGAAATTTTGATTTGCATTTTTCTAATGTTCAGTAATTTTGAGCATTTTCTATGTGCTTATTGGCCATTTGTGCGCGCACGTGTGTGTGTGTGTGTGCGTGTGTGTGTGTGTGTGTGTGTGTGTGTGTGTGTGTGTATTCATTGTGGAAATGGTCACTCAAGTGTTTGGCTTATTTTGAAATGATCCATTTTTGAGACAGGGTTATACTACATTAGGCCAGGCTAGCCCGAGCTGTGTATAGCTCAGGCTGGTCTTAAACACACTATCCTCCTTCCTCGGCTGTCCTCTCCCCATCCCCCATGCCGAGATTATGGACTTTTGCCTGTTTTTAAGTTGGACTATTCATTGCTTCACCGTTGAAGCTTATGGGTTCTCTAGATGAGTTATCAATCCCTGTCAGATCCACCATATTTGCAAATGCTTTCTATTGTGTGGGCTGTCTTTTTAGTCTAGCTACTGATGAGCACTGTGGTTTGTTTGTGTGTAGGTCCTCAAGGGTTGATGTGTTAAAGGCTGATCCAGGGCGATGGTTCTGGGTGGTGGTAGAACCTTTAGGATCTGGGGCCTGGGGTAAATTCCGCAGTCATTGGACTGTGTCCTCAGAGGGGACTGTGGGATCCTAGCCCCATGGTCTCACTCTGCGGCCTGACCTGTGATGTGTGACCTTTACCAGAGGCCAGAAGCATGGAACCGCTCGCTCAGACTGGAACCGCCCAAACCCGAGTCAGAGTAAATCTTTTTTTCTTTGCGTTGCTTTTGATATGCCATTGTGGTAACATGAAGCTGAGTAACACAGGCATGCTTTGGTGTTCATATGTATCCTTGCCACCTTGTTTTTCCTTGATGTCATACCAAGAAATCAATGACAATGCCATGAAGCTTTTGCCCAGGTTTTCCTTTGAGAATTTCACAGGCTTAGGTCTCATATTTAGACCTTTGGTTCATTTTGAGTTAAGTTGGTATGTACTATATAGTGTTAGTCAAGGGTCCCAGATAATCACTCTTTGCATGTGGGATATACAGTTTCCTCGACACCATTTCTGGAAAGACTCTGCTCCATTGAATGGTCTGAGTATGCTGTTGAAATCCTTGAACTCTGTTCAGTCCCACTGGTCCGTGTGAGCTCTTTCTGGGCTCTTTTTGCTTTCCCATTGGTCTGGATGTTGGCTCTCCAGGCTTTCTGTTCTATCCCATTGGTCAGGGTGTCTGTCTTTTGGGCTCTCTGCTCTCCTATTGGTCTCTACCTGTCTTTGTGCCAGTGCCACACTATTTGATTATTGTGGCTTTGGAGTTAAGTTTTGAAAGTAGGAAGGGTGAGTCCTCAGCTTTGTTCATTTTCAAGATGCTTTTGATGGCAGGAGGTGTTTTACTGAGCTTCTGTGTTTCTCCCACATATACAGATTAACTGGAAGGAAGGAAGCCAAGGGCCATCCGTCACCGAGCACTCTGCCCTCTCCTGACGAGCCTTTGCAGGAGGACCTGGCAGGCTCTGTCCACGAGCTGTGCTGTGGTTGACCTGCAGTCTGTGGCTCTTGCATTTGTCGCCCTGACTCTGGCCTGCATGTCCACGGGGTAGGATGTCATTCTTTCCAGGCTGCACTGGACTTGCTGGCCGATGACTCAGGGCCCTGGATCTGGTGGGTTGTGCCGGATAGGAATCCCGCAGAGGTCAGGTGCCCCACGTTAGGACTGGCACAGCATCATTTTACAAGCTGGGTGATTCGGGTCTCTGGGCTTTGTCCCCTGTGAAGTGGAAACCACCGCTTGCTTGGTGTGGGAGGAGGTGGCAGAGGGCCAGCACGGAGCAGAATGTGGTCAGGCTGCTGAGCACACTGGTACGAGTGATGATAACAGCGTGTTGTTGATGCAGTCGTTACACCAGCAGGGCGTTCTTGGACTGCCCTCTCTAATCAGGCTCCTCATTTGGCCTGTCCTAGAAATATGGGCCCAGAGAGTCTGGGAGCACAGCTACCTGTAGGCCACAGGAAGGTCGGCAGGTCTGTGTCCTGAGAATTCTGTGTGTCCCGGTGTGACCTGCCTAGCTCTGGCAGAAGCCCTGGAGGAGGCAGGCTCACCTGAGCCAACCAGAGGCCCTCGGTGTATGTCGGCATACTGAGAAGAATCCCTCATGGCCTGCTGTACCTCTGCTGCCTGTGAACCGGTCAGTTAGCTATCAGTCTTTTCCCTTGTAAGATGTGGCAGCTCCTGAGGTGAGGAGACGTCATCCGTAGATACTGGGTGTGGACTTCGTGGAGGTCAAGCCATCACTAGATGACATGCCAGCTACGGTGCCAGGTATCGCTGCTTGGATGCCCCAGATCATAGCTTGCCTGGAGCAGAGCAGAGTGTGGCCCTTCTTTTTTGCCTGAGGAGTTCACTCTCACTGTCCAGGGAGGAAAGGTTTGGGAAGGGACCAGAGTTTGACACCCTCCTTCCTCCCCCCTTTCCTCCCCCCTCCCCCCGGGGAAATTGCCTTTGTTCACTCTTGAAGAAGAGGAGATCTCCACCTGTAAAATACTGCAGCCCAAGGGCCTGGCCTGGGGGTACTACATGACAGAGTGCCAGCCAGGTTTTCTGGTCCTGGGTCCAGGGCAGCCTGGAAGGCCAGGTGGGCCCTCTCTGCCATGTGCTCTGGGGCATTGTCACCTTGGACTTGGTCTTAGTTTCAGGGCAGTGTGGGGACTAAGGGTGGGAACTAGGAAGCCCTTGCCCAGAGCAGAGATGCCCTAGATCCACCAGGCCAGATGCTTCACAGCTGTTAGGATGGAGATTTTATTTATTTATTTATTTTTGCTAGTCCTGGGCTTGGCCAAAGGGCCTGAGCACTGTCCTTGGATTTTTCTCAAGGCTAGAGCTCTACCACTTGAGCCATAGCACCACTCTTGGCTTTTTTCCATGTATGTGGTACCGAGGAATCGAACCTGGGTCTTCGTGTATGCTAGGCAAGCACTGCCCCACTAGGTCACACTCCTGGCCTGAGGTTATTATCTTTTAGATGCCACATTTTCTGCTAATGTAGTTTACCCCCAGCCCACCAAAGGCTCGCCTGTGGACATCCAGTTACATGGCCATGCAGCAGGGAGTGTGGCTTTGCTGCCACAGACCCTCTGGTAACACTCACTTGTAGCCCAGGCTGTCTCTGCCTGGTTTCATTTTTATTTTTCAAACTTTCCTTTATTGTAAACTTAGTTGTATGTTTTTCTTCCTAGCTGGGTTTTCTTGAAATGAAAGCCATCATTGTTTCCCCAAATGCTGAGTGGAATGTCCATGGGCTGTCTCCCCTTACTCTCACCTACCGCCTTCCCATTACTCTCACCTACCGCCTTTTGAGACAGTATCTCTCTCTCTATTCTAGGCTGCCCTTGACATTCCGATTCTCCTGTCTCAGCTTCCAGAATTCTGTGATTGCAGGCATATACCCCATGCCTGGCTGCACTCTAAACAGTAGGGAATTTTAACGGAATGAGAAAATTTCATTCCTGGGTTTGTTTTGGAAACACTAGTTATGCTTATTATTTGTGGGCCTCCTTTCCACTTTCCCCCTGGAAGGGTGACGGCTATGGCAGCAGGCTCTCCCCCTGCTCTCCCTGGTCAGATTGTCCAGGTATGATCCTGGGGCCTCAAAGTTCAGGTGCAGGGCACAGGCTAATCAGTTGCTCCTTATCAGGGGCTCCAGTGGCCTCCCCCAGAGCTTTGCCAGAGGTTTGGGTGGCAGCTACTCATCCAGCCTATAGCCCCTCTGGGTGGCTCTGCTGATCCCCTAGTCCAGGGTGGGGGTGGGGGGGCGGTGAGGCTGGGCGTCACACCTGAGCCCAGGGACTTCTCTGAGGTGCCCACAAGGACTCTCCATCCCCACTGTTCTCCTGTGACTCTGGGCTGCCTGGAGAGATGGCTGCTCTGGTGAAACACTTACCAGGGGGAATACAGTTTACCCACACAGTGGGGGCCAAGTTACCACCTTTGTTTTGTTGTTTGTTTGCCAGTCCCAGGGTTTGATGAATTCAGGGCTTGGGCACTGTCCCTGAGTTTCTTTTTGTTCAAGGCTAGCACTCTACCATAGTGCCACTTCTGTGTATATGGAACTGAGGAATGGAATCCAGGCCTTCACGCATGCTAGGCAAGCACTTTACCAATGAGCCACACACGTTCCCAACCCCTGAGTTACCACCTTTGATTCTTATGATGGCCAGAAGGTAGATGAGTGGAAAATGCCATTCCTAGTTCAAAGATAAGGAGACAGGGGCTTGAATGCTGAGCTGAGCTGAGGAAAGGCACAGTGGCTCAGGTCTCATCCTAGCCTGTCCTAGGTAGAGCTGAGTTTTCGGCTTCACCCAGTGAGGGAGGGCCCATGTCCCCTGCCCTGTGAAGGTTCCAGACTTCTCTCAGGCCTTTCCTTCACTGTCTGAGCCCCTAGGCAGCTCTGTGTTACTCCCCAAATCTCACTCTCTCCATCTGAACAATTGCATTTATTCTTCAAAGATAGTCACTCATTTCCCAAATAGGCAGCATGAGGCAGTCACTTCTTCCTCTCACCTCGGTTACCTACCTGCCTCTGCTCACCCCAGAAGGTGCCAGGCACCCAGGGGGCAGAAGCTACCCCCTTTCTGGCTCCTGTCTCATCTTTATTCATCCATTAACTTCACACATTTGTAGATGAGATGGAAAAAGCTCAAGCTGCCGGCGGGTGCTTTCAGGTGGCTGTGTGTGTGGTGTCAGCGATCGTGTGTTTGTATTTGGATATTTAGATAAAATATTGTGCTTCTCTCCAAATGCTTGGCCATCTGTGGGCACAGCTTTTCCGCACTCTCAGCTGCCACGCTCTCCCAGCATGGATGTCTGGGATCTTGCTCGTTAGAACTAACTTCACGGAACGTCACACCCAGACAAACGGCTCCACAATCAACCACCAGCTCCACTGGACTCTTCTCAGTTGTTGTGTACACACGGGCGTGTGAGTGTGTGTGTGCGCATGTGTTTGTGTTCACGTGCCTGTGTGTATTCCACATCACCACTGCTCTGCAGAAGATGTTCCTGCTTTGAGTAATGGCTGTGTTGGGAGGCAGGATTTCTTGCCATTCCTCCTTCCCAAGGCCCTTAGTCTTAGGTCCTGGGTCATTTATACTGAATGAAGCCTTGTGTTCAAAACTCTGGCAGAGCTCCTGTACCATGGCAGACATCTCATATCTCTGTGAGCCATCTGGGTGAATGTCCATTTTCCTTTCCCTCGCCTTGCCTCTCTCATGCTGCTGAGAGGCCTGCTCTGGGTGGGCACCTTTGACCCCCACAGGCTGCTGGAGAACAGGGGTGATGGCCCCTGGAACTTTTGCTGTGTTTTTATCAGGGGCTCTGCCCAGGAACCCCACAGAGCACATTGGCTTGGCTTGTTCCTCTGAGCCCCTGGCCTTGATGGGCCTGAGATACTCCCCCCAAGGGGGGCTGTGGGCTCCTTGGTTGCCTCTGCTCAGGTGAGAGCTGTTCTGTGTGGGAGCTGGTGGATGACCCGATGCCTGGTGGCTCAGGGACACCTGGTGCAGAGCCCTCCCAGGGCCTCCCACAAATGGGGGCCCAGCAGAACTGGAACTCCCTGCAGCATGCCTCACTCGGAGATGTTGGGGCCCAGGTGAAGGGGAGTCTCAGTGAACAGAGACCTTCAGGGGAGAGAAAGCAGATCTCCTGGGGACTGAGCCCTGGCAGAGCCTGTACCAGAGTCACGTGAGTGCTGGGACCCAGTGTACTTCTGTTCCTCTTGTTCCTGCTTCCCCTTGGCTCCATCTTGAGTGTTTGTTTCCTCTCTGCAGCTTTCAGTGCATGCTTGGCCTTTGAGAGGGCCCTTTGCATGTGACACTCCGCCAGCAGATGCCCCATCTGCATGTACCTTCTCTTATATCCAGATATTAGGACACTGTCCTTAGTATTGCCCACACCCATGGGAGAATCACAGATGCCCCCTGTCCAAAGAGTGTGAGACTCTGTCTCTTTGGCCTCCGTCACGGGGGCAGAGCTGGGGTGGACCTGTTGCTCCATACCTACCTACCCGTTAGAATTGGACCCAAATTTGGGCCAGTCTCATCTGAGAGTCTCCATCTCAGGACCAGTTTTCATGTGTGGAACCTTAGACTTCCAGCTGCTCTAAGGGTTTGTTAGATAAGTCTTGAGCTCTTGAACCTCCAAGCCTAGCTCTCCCATCCTCACAGAGGGTGAGAACCTTTGCCTACTCATCAATCCCTGGTGGCATTTCCATTGAGATGAAGGAATGGCTTTGCTGGGTGAGGAGTGCAGGCCAGCTTCTGGGGTTTGATGAACAGAAAATACCTGGCCTTGCTCATAGGCCCAGTTGCACAGGCGAGGAAACCAAAGCCAAGAGCAGCTGCCAGTGTCCCAGGGCTACCAGTCCCATGCCCACCTCACTCCTGCCCCCACCCTCCTGTTCCCTGGAAGTTCCCCAAGCTCCTCTCTGGCTTATGTGGTGGTTACTGATTACAAGGAATATAGCTCAAGGATCCAAAGCTCTGGGGTGCTGGGGCTCCTGCTTCAGGCTGTGCAGGAGAGGCTCAGTGGCAACAGTTCTGCAGGCAGTTAGTTCCCTGAGACATGCAGGCCATTCGTCATATTGCTCGGGGCCACATATGGTGGCAGCAGTAAACTATACATGTTTATTCATCCAAGAAAAGCAGCCTCTGCTGTTGGAGGTATGTGCTCCCCCCAGTTCTCTAGTGCCGTTAGCCCAGAAAGGCCCTGATTTGGGGACCTTTGCATCCACGACTGGTGTGTGAACCGCCAGAAGGAATGTGTACAAGTGTTAAAAGCCACACAGAGTCACCGGAGATGGTAATGACAATGTTTTGTTATCTTTATGCTGTTTTCTTTGCATGCTTGTTAAAACCTGGAGTCACAGTGTCTGAGACGGACCCTAACAAGGCCCTTCTAATCAGGCCCGGAATGTTTCTGTCAGGCAAAAGAAAAATGCTCAGCTCCAACAAAGCTGTGCTCTCCCCACAAGAAACACATTTGTTTAAAGATTGGCCTGTCAATTTGTGAATCCACGTTTCGGCTTTTGTTTTGCTCAGATACTATGCTTGTGCCGATCTTCGCCCAAGAAGGGAGAATCATACAAAGCTGCGATTTGTTGTTGGAAGGAAGTAAACTTCATCAGGTCGACTTAGATGTGTTTCAAATGTCACTCAGTAGCGCTTTCTTGTAATGAAACGCTGCATACAGATTTCTTCCCAAGGCTCAGGGGGATTAGACCCGGTAAAGGAAGAATTCAGTCTTCCTCGTCGTGGCGCATCAGAGTGAGAAGTTTAAAATCCACAATTTATTCAAATATTGATATTTCTACTTGTCAGAAGAGAGGGCCCTTGAAATTTCCACTGAGCACTGTTGTCAGAAGAATTGCAAGAAATGTGTCAGATAATTCATAAACGGAGTTCACTACTGTGAAGTCAGTTGGGAACAGGGAAAAATATATTCTTGTCGATGTAGAATAGGGGCAATATAACAGAAAATGGTACTCACTTTTCCATCACGTCAAGCAAATGCTCAATTTGGGCCAGGTATTTTTTTTTAAACAGCCTGCTGCTTCTAGAGACGCCCAGAATGCATGAAAAATGTTTTGAGTTCTGCTTTGTAGACAAGAGATCTGTTTGTTGTGTTTTCCCCACTGAGACCTCGATTTCCCATCCTGGAGGAGCCAATCAGAAGGCAGCTGCTGGAGCCTGGGCAGGAGGTGGCTCTGCATATGGTTTGCATTAGACCCTAAAAAGCTGTGAAGAGCCTGGTAATGATGTAAGGGCCAGTGTGAATTCCACGCTGTTGATGGCCCAGAGGAGCCGAGAGACTTCCTCAGGCTGAGCACCAGCTCAGGCCCTATTGTCCCAGAGCCTGGCCTGCGTTTCCCTCTACAGTGGAACTGAGGAGTGGAGGCAATGTGCCACGCACAGAGAAAGCCAGCACAGGTGACATTCCCAGGACCACAGGCAGCGCTGTGTCTTTGATGGTGGCCCTTCTGAGCAGTGGGAGTGGAGGGATCCTGCTTACGGGTCTAGCCACATAGGGGTGTTGGGTGTTGATGCCATTCCATGGTCGGGGCTGCCCCAGCAAGAACTGGGAGGCTCTTTCCTCCACAGCCCTTCTGAAAGGCTGGTGCCAACTCCAGCCTCTTGCTCTTGTGCATAGACCCCTTCATCCCACACCGTCCGTGTGGCTTTCGTGGCTTTGTGTTTGAGAAGGGAGCCACCGGACACTATTTCCCCCAGGTCCATGCATTCCGTTTTCCGTGGCAGACTCTGGTGTAAATGGCCTGACAACAGAGTCAAGGACTGTCCACGCCTGCTCTCAGGGCAGGTGAGCCAGTCCTTGTTCTCCTGCGTGCCCGCTCCTCCTTTGTCCCCCCCCATCCAGGTGTGGACAGTGACAGAGGACAGCCCTGACTCCTCCTCATGGCCTCATGACCTCCTGCTCTAGTGGCCTGGAGTGACACACAGGCTTTTGACGCAGGCTATCAGTGGGAAGAGAGAGGGACCGGAGAATCGACAGTGGAAAGGAAGGCAGGAGAGAGAGGTTACAGGATAGTCCAGTGAGGAAGGAGCAGCCAGGTAAACTGAGGACAGTCCCTGAAATGAAGGTTTAGGGTAGGGCTCTACAGTAGTAGAGACGCTCCAGCTCTCCTCCGGCTGGTGATGGGTGAGACTCAGGATGCCCAGGGTCTCTGTGTGTCTGGGCCTTAGGAGCCTTCCCGGCCTTCACCTCGCACCCTAGAGCCCTGGTGCCGGGGCCTGCGCTGACTGCACTCTCTCCGTGGCTGAGGCTGTATGGGGTTGTTGTGACTGCTGTGTGTGTGAGTGTGTGTGTGAGCGTGTGAGCGTGTGAGATGTCTGATGGTTCTGCCTCTCGGGACTGACCTGTCCTTCTGGACCCCACAGAGTAGACCTGGAAGACAGGCATGTGGGAGTGTGGGGAGGGTAATGGACGAGGATGCCACGGGATGTGTTAGTGGCTGGCACTGGGCCCTGATCGGCAGTGGAGTGGGGGTGGGGTGAATCCTGTCTGTTAGCAGCCTTAGTTGCAGACCTGCTCGGTCCTGGGCCCCAGGCTCACATGTGCGGAGCTGTAGCAGGGAGCAGCGGTTTGGAAACCCTCCCCTCACCCACGTGAGTGTGCAGGGGACTGGCTGCTGCTGCGTGGGACAGCCAGGGACTGAAGAGGTTCAGGGGGGATGTTGAGTCAGGCTGCCTTTGAGCATGCTGGAGTCCTGGGCCCTGACTAACGTGTAAACTTTCATTTCCAATTTAATTGTGCGACCGTGGCTGGGAAGAGGTGTAGGCAGAGGGCAGGGCAGAGGCAGCTCCTAGGTGTCCATCAGGGCACTGATGTTTTCACTGAGACTTGGGATGTCAGCCTCTGAATCTGGATTTTAGTATCATCAGTGCAGTTATTTTCTGAGTTGGTTTGAATAAATAGGCCTATATTTTTGTGTGCGTATATATTTGCATTTTATTTTTGCACTTTGTAAGTCTGTGATTGCTAGGTGAGGGAGAGGTGTAGTCTCTTTTGTTAAAGATGAAGGATGCTGTCATACCTGGGCCAGCTTGGGGGCTTGAGTCTTTGGGCTGTGTGCTTATATACCTTGTGTTGAGCAGTTGAAGGCTCAGATTCCCTGGACAGGGCAGGGACCCAGGCTCATTTGGGAGGAATGCTGGGGTGTCTGGCTGCCTGGCTTCTGGCCCTGAGGCCCACGTGGCCCAGCCCCGGGCGGCTCGTTAGTGTGGCCACTGCTGGCCTCCATGCCTGCCTGCCGCGCTGGCTCCTCCACGGTTGTTCACTGTCTGCTGGTGCCGGCGGATCTGTCATCGGCACTGAGCAGAGCCTGAGCCCTGACAGTGAGGAGGTAAACGCTCCCTGCCTGAATCCCCCATTAACTTTGTGAGGCGTATTGATTTCTTGTAAAAATAATGATATTGACAGGCCTTCCAGGAGTAATTGTTTCCAGAGCGCAGGGGTCAGTGTGGCGAGGGAAGGGCTGGCCAGGAGCTGTGCTCTTAGAGGCTGCGAGCCCAGGGGTGGATGCTGCTGGTCCAGGGGGACCCTCCCTGGGTCCCTGGTGGCTGGTGGTGTGAGGTGTGGAGGATCCCTGGCCAATGTGGGTACTTGCAGGCCAGGGAAGGGTGTGAACCAATGGCTGGTGTGTCTAGTTTCACTTGGCTGCCAGCTACCTGGGCTATGCTCCATGCATGCTTTCCGGGCATGGCCTGAGTCTGTGTTGTTCTTGGGCGGAGTTTTAAGGATTAACTGCTCTTCATCAGGGCTTCCCAGGCCAGGTACGTGAGATCCAGAGTGACCGACGATCCATGGGCCCTGTGCAGCAGCATCGGTCCCTAGGTAGCATGCCCTCCCGGGCCAGCTCCTTTTCCCAGAGCACTCAGGGGTAGCATGTGGGACATCTGGCAGGGTGGGGGGGGGGGAGGGACCCACCAGAGGCCCACTGAGAAATGATCACAGGCTCTTTGGATGATTGGCGGTGTCTGTAATGCCAGAGTGGCTTGCATGGCCTGGCAATGTGCATTTCCTGCAGTTTGGCAGGGCCTGGGGTCCTTTTGTCCATGGCCTCCAGGTCTAGCCCAGTCCATCCAGGACAGGCCTGGCAGAAGTATACAGGGATCCAGGAGGGTCAAAGAGCATCCTCTAGAGAAGAGTAACCCTCTCCCCATCCCTCCATTGAAGTTCCATGTATCAGCAAAGGGGCAGAGTAACTTTTCATTGAGAAATATAATCTTAGCCATCTGTGTATAAGCAGAGTGGGCAGGCAATAGCTTTGATTTTAGTTCTGACTGTATTTTGTGCATTAAAAGTAAGCTTCTAGTTTATCTTAAGAGAAGCAGGATTTGCCTAAAGAGGATCCTGCAAGGAGTTGATTTGTGAGTCACATGTGCTGGTTGCAAACTGGCTCCTGCCCTAAAACAACAGCATCTCATGTCTCGGTGCTTGTCCCAGGCTAGGCAAGTGGAAGGGAGGCAGGAAGAGAGTGCTGACAGAGCCATAGGCGCTCAATGCTGGCCGGGGTCTACAGTATCTCCTCTACGTCTCTCCCCAAACAGGGGAAACCTGACGGCTGCCACTAATGAAGTTCAGTGATGGGTTATCAATTAGCTGGGCCAGCGGCAGTGGCTTGGCCAGTGTTGGCTTTGTCCGAGTTTTCTTGGTGGAGTTGGTTTGTGTCACTCAAGCAAGCTGCCTGCCTGTTCTGGGAGAGCCCCTCTCCTCCCAGCGGAGTCCCCTTCCAGCTCTATTTTTAGAAGGAGATTTGTGTGCACCCTAATCCAATAACCAGCGCCTGGGACGGCCCATGTAGCTCTGTTGGGAGATGGTGTCCAGGCTTGTAGCAACATCTAATGGGTATTTAGGTGTAAACTAGCTGTGAAGTGTTAAATATTTACATGTGGAATGCCAATAGTAATTGTCCACTTTATCTGAGCTAGCCTAGGGAAATGTCTTATTTGTTTCCATGTTACTTCAATAAACAGAAAGCTGGAAAATCCTCCTGCTATTTCTTGGGGGCTTAGAATTAATAAAGCCAGGCCGTATAAAATATGTGCTTTGGGTTTTTGAGTGATCATTCCTGCACCAGGTCATATAATATGGCTTTAACTCCATGTGGCCTGTCTATTAAGCAAGACAGGATGAGCCTCACAAATAATAAAAAATATTTATGCTTTTCTTCGTGATACTAACAAGGTAACATATCAGAGGAGAAATGGCAGGAGAAGAATAAGGTAACTGTGTCTTATGAATTCACGGCTCGGTGGGGTCCCAGCCGGCTCCCATAAACACCCTAGGATTCTCTGTTCAGCACTGCTATTATTCCACAAATTGTATTTTTTGCTTTTTGTTTGTGAAATCTGAAGTGTCATAAATGCCTCTGTCTCATCTATATTTGATAGTTAATATTAGTCTCAACCAGAAAAGTGCACTTTACATGCGACAACGTACGATTACCTGAGAGTGTTATTGCAAAGGAAAAAATCAATACCAATTTATAATTCACGATCGCAGTCTATCAGTTTTTATGGCTCTCTATCCAGTCTCATTAATTTTTTATTATGATTGACTGAAACTGAAAGATTTTTAACATGTTTCGCTGTTATTTATTCAACCTTAATAATTAAATAAACCTTAATTGGCTGTATTTCGAGGCATCTGGGTGCTGTGGCCAGGTACGGTTGGGGTGACCATGTATTATTCACGCAAGGGCACCTCACATTTTCTTCTGAGGCAGCCCAGAGAGGAGATCCATGGCGTGCCATCGCCGGGGCACAAGAAATGGGTTTTGTCGCCACCTAATCAAATTCTGCTTAAGAGGAGACCATTTGTTTTCATTCAAAATATAAATTATCAATAGCATCTAGAGAAATGCAATAAAATCTCCCCGGAGCATTCTGAGTCAGTGCCGGGGACTTATGCAAAACTTTGATCAGCAGCTAATATCTTGATTAATGAGGCCACGAGGCCTGTTGCACCGGGCTCGGTAAATGGGGGCGTTCTCACCCAGGGTCTCCGATTGGTGGTTATCGGGTCCCTTTGAAAGGTGATTGACAGATGGAAAATTGCACTTTCAAATTTCATCCGTATTCATTTCAGTTGTTCTTCTACATGTCAAGTGCTTCCCTTTCTCTGGCAGGCCAAGGCTGTATACATTAGCTGTTTCCACAGTGAAAAAAGAAAGGAGACAATCCCACATTTGAGCCCGCTGAAGGAAAATCAATCATGTCATAAGTGAGAAGTATGGATAAGTTTGAACTGTGCAACTTTCATCATTTCATTTCTGGCCACGCTGGTGGGTTTTTTGAGCGCCCAGGGCTTTGAGAGGCAACCCCAGCTGGACAGAGAGAATAAGAAGCATAATAGAGTTAGGCTGGAAGGGAAATTTTTTTTTCCCTGGTATTTGTCAAGTTTCTTGTGGTAGTGAAGGGGAGGAACATCAAACCCTAAGATTATGTACACTGGACATGTTGACAGAATTGAAAATCTTCTGGTAGCGATGACACGGATACACTAGCCCTCCAGCCCTC
This sequence comes from Megascapheus bottae, assembly GCF_031878675.1. Lineage (NCBI taxonomy): Eukaryota > Metazoa > Chordata > Mammalia > Rodentia > Geomyidae > Megascapheus > Megascapheus bottae. The sequence continues at coordinate 2,443,673 of NC_143523.1, forward strand.
CTCAATCAAATGGTCTAGAGTGAGCCTGACGTGTTTCAAATTCTTGCTTTCACTCAACTGTCCACTCTCAGAAGCAGCCGTGTGCAGTGTCCAGCAAAAGCCTGCTGTTATGGTCGTGTCCGGACAACAACCCAGACCGTCTTGCTGGTGGACTGGGCCCCTCCCAGACCCAGCGGTGGGTGTGATGGCTCCCGGGAGAGAAGCCGGCTGGCGGGCTCCCGTCGAGCTCCCTGCCACCTCAGCGGTGGGAAGAGGGAGCATGCGGGCGGAAACTCCAACTTAGAGGAATCGGTGGCGGTTTAATCGGATCTATACAGAGTACTGAGCAGGGCATCATTTTATATTGGAAATGCTGTGAAAACTGTGGGAGACGAGCATGTTGCAATTTCACAATCTTGTTCTTAATATTATTGAAAGAGAGCTCTTCTTGGCAGTAATAAATTTAACACAAAAATCAAATACAAAACAAATTTATTCTTCCAGAGCCGATGCCCCAGTCGTTTCTTTCTTGTCTTGCATTAAGCTTTAAAATCAACTGTCACTCCCTATCGATTGCATCTGAATTGTTATCTATATTTCTCAAAAGCACTCTTGACAGTTAATACAGTGTAAATTATAATCTGGGGAAATGCTGCTTGTGTTTGCCAGCAAATTGCTTAGATTCTGAGTAAGACTGCTTTATTCACTATTCTTTCCTTGTGGCCATCTATTCTAGTAAGGATCATTCAGGCCAAATTATTCTAAATTTACACTCGGCTAGTATGTAAATCATATTGTGGAAATCACTTTTGGAATCACTCTGGAATGTGAAGCAGTGTTGGAGTGTCTGAGCATTGCACTAATGGAACAAATACTGCCTCGGGGGCCCAGCCCACCAGGCAGCCTGGAGGGAGGTTGCTATGGAGGGGACCAGCCAAGCCAGGTCTGGGGTTTCCAGGCCTTGCCTCCTTCCCTGCCACCTTCTGGGAGAGCCTGATACCTCCTGGGGGTGGGCAGGAAGGAGCCACCATCCTGTGTAGACGGCACCCGGGGACAGCTGGGCTGACACACTCTCCTTGTTCTCTCCCCGAGGTCCCTGGAGGAACTCAGCCACTTTTTAGACCAACACCAGTTAGTGGACAAAGGTGCAGACACCAGACGTGATTGTAAACCTTCTAGTAACCATATTAGCAATACGAAATGAAGCCAAGGACTGACCAGTGGCTCACCCCTGTAATGCTAGCTGCTCAGGAGGCTGGCCCGAGGACTAAGGTTCAAAGCCAGCTCGGGAAGGAAAGGCTGTGAGACTCTTGTTTCCAGTTGACAGCCAAACAGCCAGAGGTGGAACTGTGGCCCAAGTGTTAGAGCACTAGCCTTGAGTGAGAAGACTGAGGGACAGCACCCCGGCTCTGAGTCACAATCCACTCCAGTAAGGGGATTAGAAACACAAACAAAGCTGTCCAGAAATCTCCAGTGTGCTTGGTTTGGGTGTGCACGGCACATGTTCTCCGGGACCAGCCATCTTTCATGTTTCAAATACCCACCTGTGGCTGCCATGTTGGATCATGTGCTGGCATCACGCAGGAACCCTCAGATGTCATCAAGATGAAGTCTCGAGTTCTAAGACAACAGAGAATGGGCAGGTAGAGTTGGGGGTCTAAGGTCACCTCAAGGGTATACACCTGCAAGAAGTGAGCTTATCCTGGGAAGGTGTCCTCTTGCTCTTGCTTTATCTCATGTGTGGGGTGGTGTACGCTGAATTTTATGGATGACTTTGAATTTGCTTCAGAAATATTACGATAAACTTGTGTCTCCACTCAGAGAAAATTTGCATTTGCAATATAGAGATACTCACAGAGTCACTCTGTTCCTTTAGGAGCAGCGAATTCCACATCCATTCAGACAATATTTATTGTAAATCTATTAGCTGGAGTTAAGGTCATTTACATAATGTTCCTATTCTCAAGAACGGAGGGATAGGGAGCTCTGCGTCCACGCTGTGGATACATGTGAATGTCTGCATTTGTCCACCCGTCCCCAGATCCTTAATCCTGTGTCCCTTATGGAGTGAGCTTGGGAGGAAGTAGGGAGAGTGAATGGCTGTCACACAGGAGAGGAAGTACTGGGCTTGGTTTCTGGGCAGTGGTCTGGAGAGTGCAGGGACCCGGGGGGCTCTGAGGATAGGAGAGACCTTGCACCTTCAGACATAGGTTGGAGAAGGCAGTTCAGGTGGAAGAACATGAATTCTCAGCAGGGAGACGTCAGCAGTCCAAGGTCCTCCCGTCACCACTGTGGCCCTGGCCAACTAAGAGAGATGTGGCTTGAAATTTGGAGTCACATGCTCCCCCCACCTCCTAGAGTGGCAGCCTTTGGGGACTGTGCACAGAGTTCTGGGGCGAGAACGACCAGAGGGCAAGATGGAGGGAGCTTTGTGTCCAGCCGTCCTGCTGCTCTGCCCCTGCTTCTTCCCTTCAGGGTGGAGCTTGCACTACAAGCCCTCCCGGCGGTAACATATTAAGACGCTTGTCCCCGATGACGACGACGGTACAGGAACTAAGGTTCTGCTGAGCTGTGTGGAGGGTCCTCCAGCTACCCACAGGCCCTTCTGACAGCACTCCAGGTCGAGTGCGCCCCGCACCCTCGTCCACCCCAAGAGCCTTGGGAGTGGCCCAGTTAGCACCTTCTACACAGAACCCACGATCTCTGTGGTGGGCGTCCTTGTAGAGGAGGTTCAGTCGTTGATGATTTGCTATTGTTCAATAGGGGTTTTCTTTCCTTTTCTAAAATGAACAGTACTGGTGCTTGAAATTAGGGCTTTGCACTCTCTTGGCTGGTGCTCTACCACCTGGGCCACGCTTCCACCCTGACCTTTTGTAGCTCATTTTGGAGGTGGAGTCTTATGAGCTTTTTTGCCTAGGCTGGCTTCAAACCATGATCCTCCAGGTCTCAAGATTACAGATGTGAACCACTGGTTCCTGGCTTGTCTAGGGGGTTTGGTCTAGACTTGGTGAAGACGGGATGAGCTTTTTTTTTTCCTGCCAGTTGTGGGGTTTGAACTCAGGCCCTGAGCACTGTCCTTGGACTTTCTCAAGGCTAGAGCTCTTGAGCCGCAGCACCACTTCCAGCTTTTTTCTATGTATGTGGTACCAAGGAATCGAACTCAGGTCTTTGTGTGTGCTAGGCAAGCACTCTACCACTAGGCCAAACTTCTGCCCAGGATGTACTTTCGTAATCTCTTCTTTCACAGAATTCAGCACCAAGCACAACTGCTTGTGGAACGTTAGAGGTATATAATGAGTATGGAATCATATAACCCCAGGCACGACACGTGGCAGGCCTGAGCCACCCCATAGAAGAGAACCTTACTCAGTCCAAGTCTTCCCATGCCCTTGTGTAAAAAAACAGTACTTTAGGAAACGACCTTTCAGTCAATCAGCATTACTTTTGCATAAAACAATAGGTCAAATCCCCCCAGACTGCCAGCACCCCTGGGCAGTTTTGCCTGGGAAAGTCTCTTCCTGGAGCAGAACTGTGAGAATTCAGATGTCAAGGAAAGGGTCAGCTGCCACCATGGCTCAGCCCAGAAACTGCCCTTCTTACAAAGCGTCTGTGATTTGGACGGTTCAGTCCAAATCTTGAGAGATGGTGGTGGTGATGATTGAGTTCATGGGGAAGTACCCGGAACCCTCTTCCTCTCTGAACCTGGCAGGAGGCCTGCTGTCTCCTGGATTGGTTTGGTATTCCCTGGGCGTGGCTTTGCAGGCCAAGGGCAGTGCAGAGAAGAGGGTACAGGTGCTTTGCCTCTTCCTGTCTGGCTCTGCCCAATCCCCTTTCCTGTCCGAGTCTCTCAAGTGTCATTCTGTTGTCCACAGCATTGATCAGGGCCTTGGATTTTGGAAATCCATCTCTTGTAGATAGTTATACTCATAAACATCTCCCAGAGACGATGCAACTAGCTAAAAGCTCAGTATACCAGGAGTCCTTGTCACCAGGTAAGACATGGCCATGGTAGAGAAAGGAAATAGTTATTGGAAAATATGAAATACTCAACCTACCAACCTGTTGGGCTGTCCATTCCAGGACTTTCCACAGCTCTGGGCTCCAGCAAGAACATCTTGTAGATTGTTAAGGTATGTTTATAAGTGGTCTCTTACAGACAGATCTTCCCATAGCAGGCATGACTCTTCAGTGCAGGCACCCAGGGACAGCCATACCATCCTTGATGAGTAACTGGGGCCATTTGAGTGTCCACCTTACCCATGAGTTAGGAGCCATTTAGCCACAAGACCGGGGAGAGTAGATGGGTATTGGAAATTCTCGTGTTTCCACAAGGAGGCAAACATCTCTGCAGTCGGGTCACAGTAGCCATTGTTGGAGATGGAGTGGGATACCATGTTAAGTAAACGCATGTTCCGTTTCTCCAGAACTTCTCCAGCTGAAGAAGTTAATAGGTTGTTTCCTCAACAGGCGTAGCTCTGGGTTTTTCACCTGAATAGGGTGTTGGGCTGTTAGCATCACTGCCAGTGTGATGCCAGGCCTGTGTGTATTGGTACATAGGGGAGAGGTTACAGGTCAGAGGTGGAAAGACCATGGGGGGGGGGATGCTGCTGCATGCACTGCAGCTTCCATCCACTGTGTGGTGGTTTTCCATCTGTCCACACTGGATGGAAAGCTGCAGTTGGGGGGGGGCACTGAGCTCTGCTGTCAGTGAGAGGTCCCCAACTGTGCACTGCAGCCTTCTCAGTGAGGCCCACCCCAACTCATTAAACCAGAGCAAACTGTACCAAGGGCGCCGCTGTGCGATTTTAATATTTGGTGCATGTGACAGGATCATTTTAGTGATTTGCAGGATTTATCTCCTCTTAAAAGTACTGCCTAAGGCTACTCTAATTGGTAGGAAAGCAAATTCCCTCTTCTCCTCCTGTCAGTCTTTGTTTTATTTACTGAGAACTGCCGAAACCTATTTACACAATAATGAGGATAAATCACCAGGATGCTTTCAACACAAAGAGAAATGTGGCGGAGTTGAAAGCTGTACAATTAAAACAAAATTCCAGATATTCCTGAAGTGTAGTGTGCAGTTAGGGAGAGCAAAATAAAATTAAGACAAATGGTAGGATCGTACCCCGGACCAGCCCAGGAAGCTAATCAGGATCAGAATTCTAGGGATATTTTATGATGGGCAATTTCACTTGAAATGGCGATGAAGTAAATGCCGGTGAGTTACCATCAATATTTGTAATAAAAATAAACAATCATGCATTCCTCCAGCCTGCAAATAAACAGGGTAAATTTAGGCGTCATCATTATGACATTGCCAGAGTGGTGGTAAGTCATGTGAAAATGTCGGCGTGTACTCACAGTCTCTGGCATATTCCCAGCCGAGAGGGCCACAGCTACTCAGAGGAGGCACTCCAGATGCACTTGACTGTGTGACCTGGAAGGACCCACTTACTTAGATGTCAACAACATCCTCCATTTCAGAGTTCTACTGGAGGGTGTGCCACAAAGAGAATCGCAGCCAAAAGAATTAAGACTCAGAAGCTGCCCTTGAACTTGCCTTAATGGTTGTTGGGTTGATGCCCGATTTCGTTGGCTCCTGCACACTTGAACTTGGCTCTCTGCATGCTGGGGAATGTATTCTTTGATGGTATCTACGTCCTCCAGGTTGGCATTGGGACTGCACAAAGTGCAGTTGTCCTGAATGGGTCATGGGGGTGGTCTCACATCCATGCCAGAGGAAGTCCAGTTGGCTGGCCTGTGGCTGGGCGGGGAGGCGAGTGTGTACTCAAGGAAGCCTGGAGGCTGACTCTCAGAGCACAGAACAGGAATGCTTCAGCAGTCAGCACAGGAGGCTGGCCTGGAAATCTTAGTATCTCATGAAAGAGCATTAAGTTAAACTTCCTGAAAAATGCCAAGAGGCAGAGGCTCTTTAGTATCTGTGGATATATCCGGAGGCACGAGTTTGGGGTCCCAGTGGGCTCTTGTGTCCCCTTTGGTCTGACTTGAGTCAGGCCTCCACTGTCCCTGGGAGCTGAACCAGATGTCCAGCTGATGCTGACCATTGAAGAAGCTGTGGCACCTCCTCCTCCCATGTCTCCCCACTTACACTTACCCTTTGGTCTTGCTCTCCCCCTCCTGTCCAGCCCCCGCCCCATCACCTCCCACCCACTCCCCCCAGGCCAAATCCATGCCCCATCCTTAGGGTGTAACCCAGCCTGCATTTCTCTAAATCCCAGCAGTGGAGGTGATGACTGCTCAGTTATTCTGGAAGAAAAATAATTCACATAAGCAGATTTTAGCACATTTACTAGGTCTTTTAACTTCATCTGACACTGTTTGGATGGAAGATGAGAAAAGTATATTTTTATATCCCAGGGGAGTTACTTTATGATGACTCCTTCAAGGTGAATATTGGCATTTATTTAGCCTGAGCAGAAAATAAAAAAGAACATAGAAGCATGAACATAGAAACACTGGAGTCAGCAAATAGTATTTTATTTTGTTGCTTTGAATTGCTATCCCTCAAACGCAGCTAAATCTAAGTTAATTTAAAGTTTCTCTTGAGGAATTCATATCAAATTAAAGTGTTCTTCTGCCGTGATGACAAGAGCCAGGAACACATCTGAATTTCCTCCAGATTATGGTCTATTTTTACAGTCTCACAAGATTTGCCTTTGTGGACCTTATTCCACTATCTTTGAGAGAAAATTAATTTAACTAATGACAGCTCAGACTAAAACATCAATCAGAAGAAGAGAGGAATCGTTTGGCAGCCATTGAGAGTGGAGAACCAGAGGTTGGTTTCTGCCCAGAACTCACTGCCCTGACTTTCTTCCATGGTCCTTCCTCCAGCCCAGCATGGGCTCACCCAGGGAGTACGAGTCTCCTTCCCTTCAGACGCCCTTTGGTACTGTGGTCTGGCCGCCCCAGGGGTGCTATGATGTCCCTCTTGGGTTCCTTGCACTGGCCGCTGCTGCCTTTGCATTGCTTGTCGGAAGGGTTTTATGTTTTAACCACATGGTTGGCAGTTCTTTTAGGCTGTGTGTTCCAGGGTGATGGCCTCTGCCTCTGTGTCCTGCATAGTCAGTCCCCAGGCAGGGACTTGAGGGGGAGAACATCCTTATGTTCTTTACCATCCAACACACATAATGGGGCGTTGTGGCACTGTGTTGGCATCGAGAAATGCCAGCGGATTGTTTGGGAAATTTAAGACATTTCCATTGGCAGTTACCCACACTGCTTCTGATTTCGCTGAGTGCCACGTTACTGATGTTGACTCCGGTTTATGAATGATGAAGTGGAGAACATTTGCTATCAGGCGCTCACAATGTAGCTCTTAATAAAAGATTAAACAAGGAAGGGACGGCGGCGAGGATTTCTGACACACTGCTGATAAGAAGCTCCAATTCGAGGCTGTGAGGAGGCAGGGGCGAGACAGTGACAGATGCTGAGCGGGGGGACACGAGCACATGTTGCTCTTCGCACTGTGACGAGTAGCCATGTGGAAAATCTGTCTGAGGAACTTTCCACACATCAGACACTGAAAAGGTTTCCTCCTTACTCCAGGCTCCACGTTTCCTTATCCAGGGATGGAAAATGAGTAGCCACACACACAGGGGCCAGCGTGCTGGCCGGTGGCTGGGCAGCCTCGCTGCTGATGAGGGACTGGTGCCTGGGTGTCAGGAGGAGGAGGTGGCAAGGCCGTGAGCTGTCAGTTTGAGAAATGAGGGGTGTAAGAGGCTGGGACCAGCTTGGCAGATGTGCAAGAGGAGCCGGGAGCATATTGATCAATTAAATATGCAAATACCTCAGCGAGGAAAGACAGAGATAAATAAAGTGACAGGAACATCAAACTGCACATTAATGATTCCATGAAGTGCCCATCCCAGCAGTTTAGTTTTAAATAAACGCTACTTTACCAAAGTCAGTTTATAATGTAGCTAATGAGTTGTGTGAGCCAGGGA